>NW_011887833.1:407592-438060 GCF_000806365.1 Fopius arisanus
TGAGCCTCCACTTTAGTCAATCCTCTCTGGTGTCACCGATTTGCGCATGATACATGCGCATAGTGACTGGAAACAGCTGATCGTTCACTCTACTCCAAAATGGCACCAACAGTGCTCTCGTAGGTGATTCTTCAGTGTTTTTCGACACACTTTAGCCACTTCTGCGGGTGTACCCGCTAGTCGTCGTCAATCATCCCTTCTGGTGAGTTATTTCGCTATTATTTCATCCATTAATGGTATTTATTTTTTAAAAATTCAACGAATACAGCGAATGATCGAGGCGATGACGACAAGTGTGGGATTTGACAGTGACGTGTGACTCGTCAGGCGGTTGTTATTTTCTCAGTCAATTTCTCGTGATTGCCGTAATTATCTTCGTCATCATATCATCACAAACATCTGGAGCTTCGAAAATTTGTTTCTTTTTTTTTTCATTGATAACAGCCAGATTTATTCCTTTTTCTTGAATTGCAGAATCCGTATTTATGACTTGTCTCTCAATGAAATATAAAAAAATCGTTTCATCCGAACCGAAAGTCTTCTTGAACCCGAGAAAAATGGGAAACAATAGTTTTTAAAAGAGTCTGACATTTGTGTGTTGAATAAGATAAACAAAGAGTAACGGGTATTGTTGTTTCACTGTGTCCTTGAGACCCCTGATAATTGATACGAGATGATATCACGTGTAATGAGAGTACTTCCTCCACGGTTATCCCATTATCTTGGGACAGGGTCACAAAAAATTCCATGAAACTTCAATGTAAAAACTTCAAGGAGAATCCAGAAGACCAGATTCTCCACTGGGATTCTCCAACCATCGACGCTCATATAAAATTGATCCTCTTAAAAATGTTTTCTGGTATCAATAGTGGCAATCCCGCGGAGCCTTGAGAGCTAATAGAATGCTAATTACTCTCGTTTCACATGGGAATAAAGATCACGAATTATTTGAGTAATAATTGCTTCCAGGTTGACTAAAAATGACAGCGGGCCCGAGTCTGGTGGTGCCTATAGTCCTCTGGGGGAGGATAGCACCGACTCACTGCATATCGTGTATTTATTTATCGAGGGATCAGAAGACACTCGTCACGGGATGCTACGACGGACAGATCTGCCTCTGGCAGGTCGACCCGGACACCCTAAAGATGACACCAAGATGTCTGCTAGTTGGACACACTGCACCGATAATGTGCCTGAGTCGTGCGAGTGTCATAATGGAGCAGAATTATATCGTGAGCAGCAGCGAGAGCGGGGAGATGTGTACCTGGGATTTGGTGGATGGAAAATGTCGTGAGGCCGTTAAATTGAATAATATTCACACGCAGATGCTTCCCTACGTATCAGCCGGTGGAGAGGATGTCAGGTTGTTCTGTTCTGGGTAAGAATTTCAGCAGAGGAAATTTTATACATAATTTCATTTGACTGAGTGTTTTTTTTACTTCTCAGGTATTATCCTGAAGTATTGGTGATGGATCCATTCAGTCTGGAAGTTCTCTTCACCCTGAGCTCTCGTGTTAATCCAGATTGGATCAGCGCACTCCACGTGCTACGCCCGGCCCAACGGAAAGGTCGGTTCTACGTGCACACAAGTTAGTTACACTTCATCACACCTACGCTTCTATCCTCAATCAATAATCTTACATTATTATTTATCCTTTATTAATTTTTTGTCTCTCAAGTCGGAAAATTAATTAAAAATTAATTGTTCCACCTGGAAAACGGAACGATAAAGTCATTACTATTGGCAATGTTAATTGGGATTTTTTTTTTACTAACAGGAAAGATATTTTCTCACACGGACAAACAAAATTGACACTTGGAAAAGACTTGTACCGAATTTTTCACCTCGGATTTTTTGGATAAATCTCTTTTCGTCAGTTAATGATAATTACAATGTTCCAGCATGTACATACGTTTGAAAGAGAAAGGGCTGGGGCCCTGAGAGCTGATAACTCAGTCTCTTTATTTCAAATTCTTTAGGTTTCCATCGTTTTTTCATGTTATCTTTCATTATCCCGCTGGAGATATTTATTTTGATTTAATTGGTATTTTGTATGATCGATTATGTTCGATTAACCAGTCTGTATATATCTCTCTACTGCCTCCTCATTATCTCTCATTAATCATTAACCATTTCCACATTAAACCATTCTCCCAACGCCATTTATCTCATAATTACATAAGCAATACGATACACTTCGTAAGTATGCACAGTATAGAGTATTTAATAATCGAATTAATGAGAATGTTTTTTTTGGTGATTACTTCAAGCATGCGCAATGTTCGGAATTTTTTTTTCATTAATTTTCATTTTATAAATATTCATTCGGGGGAGAGAACGTGATATCGCGGTAACACCATCTTCTCACCTCTGGTTTATTATTGGAGATAATTTTTTCTATAAATTCAGTTTACAATCATTCATTTTCTACGTGTAACAATTAAAACTCGATTCGTCACTCCACCCCAATATACTAAATATGCAATAGTGTTATTAATTATTCAATTAATATTTATTTAAATTGGAGCTACTGACACGAATAAACATCTTGAATTTTCAAATGAATTCTTTTAAACGGAAGAGACTGCATGTGGTCGGAATAAATAATTTTCCATTAATTAATTAATTGAATAATCATGCGGAGCATGTGCTTGTCTTTACGAAAGGGAATTACTTGACAGAATGGAGACTTCGGGCATGCGGGAGAGTTTTTAAGTTTTGAGAGATGTTCTGGGTCATAGAAAAATGAGAATAATGTAGCTTTGTTTGTAATTATCGAGGATTCAGTCTAAATATCAAGCGACAACTCACTCAAATTATTTAAAGATGATGTGGTACTTGCACTCACCACCACTGGGACTGTCAAAGTCTGGACGTTATTGGGACATGAAAATCGCAATAGCGAACCACTTTATGAACACGAGAGCAAACAAATCCGGTGTCTCAATGCACTAGCGATGACCTGTTGCCCTTACAATCAGAGAACAGTTCTAATTGTTTGCTCAAAATACTGGCAGGTAATTAGCAATTACAAATATTATCAACGAAAAAATTCGTTTGACCTATATTAATGATTTTTGTGGAATCCATTGCAATTTCATTTGGGAGCTTTAACTCAGTGGAGATTTTATACAGATATTTGACGCTGGAGATTTCTCAGTCCTCTGTTCGGTGACAGCACGACCTGGTGAACGATGGATGGCCGGGGATTTCCTGTCAGCTGACAGAGTCATCGTCTGGAGCGACGAGGGGCACGGATATCTGTATAAATTACCCTCAAAGTTCGTAAATCAATTCTTGTTTCCTAAATTTCCCACATAATTCGTCTTACAACTCAATTAATCTCCGATAAATGTTATGTTATTTATCTCTATCAAATGAAATTACAAAAAATCCCATCTTTGCCATGAATTTTTGAGTGACATGTCTCCACTAATTCAGAGTAGACTTTTATTTTATTTTCTCGTTGAATTCCTTGAATTACTGATTTTTATTTTTTTTCTCCATTGGTTGTAGGGCTCTGGTACAGCTCGAAAGGTAGATTATTTTGCACGTCGAAATTATATTATGAATTCATTAACTAAAATATATTCGCTAGAATAAAATGAGAACTTGCTGATTCCAATAATAAATATTAACGCGCTGGTAATTAATATGTTGATAATAAACTTGTAGAATAATCCAGACAAAATGAAATTATCCATTTAGAATTCTAGCATTGGTGTTGGGGTTTTTAAAATGGCAAATTAAACTAATTTACTCATTTTAATCAAATTAAATTGCGGCTGCTCGATGAAAACACTTGCTGGCAATGCACATATTAATTCTTTTGTTGTCATTTCATTCGTCTCTGATCATTCACTCAATCAGATAATTAAGAAAATTTTCTAAACCGATAAATCTAGTTTTTAGATGATAGTTACTCATTTCTGAGCAATAATTAGAATTTTTTCAGTGGATCTCCACAACATTGAAGATACAATTGAAATAACCATGAATATAATCATTAATTCAATCATCAGTTCCCTCGATATTTAACGCAAAAATCATCATTTGTTTTTTTTTTTGGTGAATGTTTCTTATCACCTAACATTACTACCACAATCTCCGGGGGACCTGGTCTATTGTAGCAAGCTGAAGGGCAAGGCTCTCAGCAGGTAACCCCATTATTACCATTATACATATGATAATCTTCTACCTCTGGCGCCTGTCCTATCGTATCTATCATCACTCTTTCACTTCCTCATGCCATAAAATGTGTATCACTAGAAACGGTTGGGAAAACTAAATATTTTCAATAATCTCATCAAAAATTGCATTACATCCATTCTTTTATGCACCAGCACGAAATTTCTTCAGATTTTTACGTTGTTGTTGCTTTCTGGCAGCTTTTTGTGCAATACGAACATCCGAATTATCCGATAAATTATGATTCGATTGAGGAATAATATTTGGTACTTTGCTGAAATTTTTATTTTCATTAATGGATTCGATTCGTTGAGTTATTCATTTTTTATTAGTACAAAGAAATGCGAGTGTGCTAGCTTTTGTGTGTTCGTGCATTCCAACGAATGGTGATCAACTGTTTATGGATATGTAGAAGATATCCGTAAATGGTACACCACGTGGGATGTGAGGGGATGGAATTTTATTAATTTTTTTTTTGGGTGTGTAGTAGCGTGGCAGACAGCACTAATTTCCATCAGCAGTCGGTCGATAATGATCAGCCAACGTTGTATTGCATTCTGACACAACCAGGGGATAAGGTAAATCAGCGCAGAGTGAATCTCAAATAATTCCATAATTATTGACTCTCGAAATTGATTTAAAAATAATTTTACAAATTTTTGAAAATCACTGAATGAATTATGCAATCACAAATTCTCAAAAAAAAAAAAATAGATAAAATTATTTTTGAATGCAATTGATTATTCGCAGCCTCTGTCTTGTCCTCCGGCGATGCGCCTCGTGACTGTCCAGCGTCAAAACAAAACTGTCAAGTACTTACTCCGAGGCGATAGCGAGGGTGTTGTGATCCTCTGGTCAGTGCCCGAGGTGACATCCCAGCAGCTGCTCCAAATAACTCAGAATGATAAATTGAATCCACCGACACTGGCGCCGACGATAAAGACGAGTTTGGAAACTGCTTGGGAGGATATGAAACCACCGCCTGTGGGGATTTTGGATCAGCTGGATTCTGGAGACAGCCATGGAATTAAATTGACAGCTTGTATTTATCTACCCCAACAGAGTCGATTGGTAGTTGGACGTGAGGATGGTAGTATCATAATCGTTCCAGCGACGCAAACAGTTATGCTTCAGCTTCTCCATGGAAATCACCAGCAGTACGATGACTGGCCACCTCACCAGGTTCTCCTGGGTCATTCGGGTCGTGTCAACTGTCTATTGTACCCCCACAGTGCAGCTCCACGTTACGACAAGGCTCATCTCGTGTCAGGCTCTGTAGATTTTGCTGTCTGCCTCTGGGATCTCTACGCTGGCACCCTCATTCACAGATTCTGCGTTCACGCTGGTGAAATCACCCAGCTGATGGTACCCCCGGACAACTGCAGCCCGAGAATTCAAAAATGCGTCTGCAGTGTTGCATCAGATCATTCAGTGACTCTTCTCTCTCTGGCTGAACGTAAATGTGTGGTTCTGGCTTCGAGACACTTGTTCCCCGTTGTCACCATCAAGTGGAGACCTCTCGATGATTTCATGATTATCGGTTGCTCTGATGGAGCTGTCTATGTCTGGCAAATGGAGACTGGACACCTGGACAGGGTTCTCCATGGAATTATCGCCGAGGAAGTGCTTTATGCTTGTGATGAGAATACCATCGCAGCTTCTGGGGGATCCGCTGCTGGGGGTGAGCTCGGTTTGGCTAATCCTGCCGTTCATTTCTTCAGGTATAATTGATATTCAACTCATGCGTTCATTATTCATTTTTCTCGTCATTGGGATATTATTTTACAATAATTTTCCAGGGGCTTGAGGCATCGGAATTTATCAGCGATTCGACACGCAACGCAGCGAGGTCTCCATCAGCTCCAGCAGCTCCACGGAGGCCACGGGAATGACCACGGTAACCAGATCAAGTCGAAGGGAGCACCGCTCATGATCCAGGGATTCAGGAGCAATCCCAAAGATCCGGAGAGTCACATTATGTTCTTCGATATTGAAGCTTTAATAGGTAGGAACATCCAATTTTTTTTTAACCATCTTCTCGTAAAATCGTTTACCAAAATAAAATGTTATTCTGTGATTGCAAAGAAGGTAATGAGTACAATATCCAAATACTTGTTGCTCACAATATTTTTATACAGTACAATTATTGAGTGACGAGTATGGCGCGATGTCTCCTGGATCACTGGAGGCACAGGGCCTGATTTCTGCCTCTGAATATCAAAAAGTTGCTGCATTGACCCAGTCAGCAAGTCCTGATGCCCATAAAAAAATTGCAGGTAAGCCTGCATGAATTGCAACACATGGGGCTATACGTGAGCATATGAAAAAAATTATGGAAAACATTCTGAGCAACGAAAAAATTCTATTGAACTGCTGCATTATGGTAATCATGCAACATTTATCGTACGATTAAATAATTGCTCATAACTTTGCAGACTTTTTCGGTCGTGTGAAGGATAAGGCGGGCGATATGGAGAGAATTCTCAAGGAGAAAGATCGACACGGTATCGTGATCTCTTCGTCTTCATGTCTTTTTTTTTTTTTCTCAATTAGCGCCGCCCCCCGCCGACACTTTTCAGTTCATGCTTTTTTTCATTAAAGGATAGCTTTCGTTCCTGGATATGCTATTTTTTTTTAACAGCCTTATTATTATTTTTCTCAACCCATTAATCATTTATCGTTAATCACTGGATTCATTTATTTTATTTGTCATGCATTTATTACAATTTCAGTTTATCCCAATGCGCTAGGCAGAATTTATCATTCCTGTGGTTTTTTTTTTGTAGAAGATCGTGGGGTCAGAAGAATGAGCAGTGGGATAGGGTTAATTATTTCTGGGAAAGTCGTTATTGATAAATCTCGCGTTGAAAATTGTGAAGGGTGAGGAGAGTGAGAGTTTTTACAATTATCTAGATTTGCCTCGACTGACCCCAGGAATTTTTATTGTTTTACTGTTGTACGTGGAAATTTAATTATTTCTATGGAACATAAAATCGAAATTCCATCCACAGGTATTTTGGCAAAAATGAAGGAGGGTGCTGAGAATGTTCACACAAAGTTGCAGGCAAAGGTCGAGAGTGTTGGCCTGAAACCGTCAACACTAGATGGTAAAGGTCTGCCGTCGAGAGAGATCATTCACCCTCTCTCGATCGTCGCATGTATTGCACTGGAGTGTCATGTTTTATTTGGCTTATTTTGTAAAAATGTCGATCGCTCATATTACAACAGACACTTTTACGTGTTCCATTACGTCCACCGAAATATAGACGACTAATTTATTTTTTCGCTGAATTTCGAAATACTCGAACCTTCAAAAAATATTCGACTCATTATTTTTTTCAAATGCTTCTGAAGGTTTGACATTTATTTTTCAATGTGTTTTGATATTTTTTTTTCCAGGCGTTATCACATTTACACTCATTGCTAATCATTCGTTTCGAATTTATTAGTCTATTGTTCATTTATTTCATGCATTTTAATATTTTCAATGTCTTAGAATACTTGCAGTACTGCTTGATGGAGTTTCACCGTTATAATTATTTTATTTTATTTATATAATGAGATAATTTAGCACTGCACGCTCTCATCGCGTCAGTACACTACCAGATTTTGTGGTTATGGTACCGGTGGTTAGATTAGTAAATTTTTTTTAATGGGAGAGAACTTTGACAGGTGAGGGCTGGAGCAACAGCGAAAGCTCGAGGAATCCGTTGAAGAGGAATGGGCCTTTTAGTGAGCCTAACATTACGATGGAGATTGCACAAGTATTACTGAGTCTTCTTCATGCGTGGGGCATGGATCCAGATCTTGACAGGGTTTGTGAAGGGAAGCTGGGACTATTGAGACCTATGGTTCCAGTGTCCTTTGGGGTATTATCAAAAGGAGGTTACATGTCTCTCCTCCTGCCAACCTGGCAAACACATCTCGAGCCAGCTGGTGAACCAGCCACAAAACTAGAACAACGTCTGCCAGCTGAATTAGTCCATCAGGACCGTTTGACAAAAGCCTTTACCGCACGCGCCCACTGGGAGCTCTCGACAACCCTCACCAGCAATCACCTCCTGGCAGTGGTCGCTCTCGCCAATACCCTCATGTCCATGAACAACGCGACATTCGTCCCAGAGCAAGAGCGCAATCGAAAGATGCATAGACCAGGTAATCGAGCTGGAGTCAATTGGAATAAAGCAGAGGAGGAAAACGAGGAAATGTTCACAGTGCAGCAAGCGCAGATAAAACAAGGTTGGAGTCTACTGGCGACTCTTCACTGTGTCCTCCTTCCTGATAAAGTCACAGCAATGGGTGGTTCCAAGACCTTCAAGCGTCTGCAGGTGGAGATGATGGCGAGGAGATGGCAACACCAGTGCCTCGAGGTTCGAGAGGCAGCACAAGCTCTTCTCCTGGCAGAACTCGGGAGAATGGGACCCAAAGGAAGAAAAGCCCTTGTTGACAATTGGTCCCAGTATCTACCCATGTACAGCACACAAGAGCCAATAATTCCCCAACCTCAGAATCACTCACCACCTCCCGGCAGTCCTACTCCAGTCGTCGAGACACATCCGGAGGAAGAGGACGAGGAGGAGGAGCTGGCAGAGGAGATCTGCGTTGCCAGAAAGCCCTCGAGTGTGGCTGAGCTCAAGAGAAAGCAGACAACAGCTGTCGTACTTCTCGGTGTCATTGGAGCTGAGTTTGGACAGGATGTCGCTGCTAATAATCAGAAACGAGATAATGACCAGAGGAGGAAGAGCTCAGTGGTGGAGGGCTTTGGCATTGGTAATAATAATCTCGCCAGGTTGACAAGCATGGCACTCATGCATCTTCTACATGCCCCATCCTCACCAAAACTTCCTCTGCACACATCACTCAGAAGAGCTGCCATTGATCTCATTGGAAGGGGATTCACTGTTTGGGAACCCTATCTCGATGTCTCTAAGGTCTTGTTGGGACTATTGGAGATGTGCTGTGATGCTGACAAGCTCGTACCGAGTATGACATATGGACTTCCATTGACTCCAGCTGCTGACACTTGCAGGACCTCCCGGCATGCTTTAACTCTCATTGCCACTGCTAGACCTGCGGCATTCATCACCACGATGGCCAGGGAAGTCGCCAGATTCAATACCCTACAGCAGAATGCTCAGACTCTCAATGTCAACCTAGGAGCTAGTGTTCTCGCCAGGGCTAAACCCGAGATTCTCAGGATCGTCGAGCAGCTGATTGACAAAATGCAGAGCGAAATGAGTGATCTGTTGGTTGAGGTGAGATAAAAAAATATTTTCCCTCTTCTTTCCCTTTTTTGGGTGTTTCCAAAAAATTACTGTCATGACCTGCAGTAATGGTACAGTCAATTGAAAAATTGAAAAATTTTCTCACATTGAGATTTTAAAATTTTTTTTCAATTCTAGGTGATGGACATTATTTTACACTGTCTGGATCCAGGTCACTTGAAGACAAAACCATTAAACGAGGTATTCCCAGCAGTTTGCAGATTTAATCAGGTAATTAATGCGATATATTTAACATGTGTTCGAAATGATCCAAGACCAGTTAAATGACAGAATTATTTATTGATTATTGATTGCATCGGATTCAGGTCAGTCATTGTTCAGCAACGAGGAGAATATCGGTTGGTAGTAAAAGTGGACAATTGGCTCTGTACGAGTTACGTGGTACTGTCAAGTGTCAGACTGTCGTCGCCCATCAAGGGCCAGTTACTGCCTGCGGTTTCTCACCGGAGGGAAAATTCTTAGTCAGCTATTCCTGCGCTGAAAATAAATTATGCTTCTGGCAGGTAATTCGTCACTATTTTTTATTCATAACGTCAATGGTGAATTTCATCGGAGATATTTGAGGAATTATTTTATTGAATAATAATCGATTCTCTCATTATTTAATGAGATTCTCAAAATGTGCGAAAATCAATCCTATTTGAAAATTTTTCAATCTCGGGCATGTCGGGAGAGTCAACGATCTCGTAATTTTTATTTCCAGCAAACTAGCAGTGGAATGTTCGGCCTAGGAAATTCCCAGACACGCTGTGTAAAATCATATAGCACTGCACCAATAAACGACGTAGCAAGATTAAATCCAATGCGGCTGGCCCGTCTTATTTGGATAAATAATCGCACTGTCACACTCATGTTGGCTGACGGATCTGAAACTCGTTTCAATGTCTAATTAATTAACAAGTGATAAGAGAAAGCGGTGGAAATATTTTCTCCGTGAAAAAAAAAATCTTTTCCAGTTGATAGTTCAATTTATTTCATCGTCAGCTGACTGAACGCAGGATAGCAAAGGTAAATTAATAAACTCACTATTGTTTGTTTTCTAATTAAGCTATTGAATGCTGAAAGTAAATACCAAAAATACCCGATAATGTATATAAAATGTTATGGGCGACAGTTCGCTGGAATCGAGCACACATCACGTGGATTTTAATTATTGAATTCTGTTAAAGAGTCTGCTCATCGTTTCACTTCATCATTCAATTTTTTAGTAAGGTTGTTATTTATTTACAGTATGTATCGCAGATTGAATGGACTATGGATTGAATGAAGTGAGGAATATTAAACGAGCGAACCATTACTTTAATCGGTTAAATCATTCCTGCGAGAAATCTCGAGAAAAGACAGGGGAATTATCGATTTTGTACATGCATTATTAAAGTCATTTTATTCCATTATCCAATTAGAATAAAAATAGATTTTTTATATGATAATATAGGGAAGCATTCAAAAATATTTGGTTTTTTTTCTCAATCATCGATAATTTCCTTTGGTCTTTAAAAAAAAAAATCAAAATTCGAGAAGAATTCCTCCTTGACGAGAAAGGTAACAATTAAATAAAATCGGTAATTAAATAATTCTTTTCTCATTTCAATCAATCGAAGTATCAATCACCTGCGAAAACTATTACACAGAAAAACGTTAACCACCGACAATAAAACGAAGGACTAAAGTTCCCGGTAATATAATTATTATGTTAAATATTCAAATATCAAAAGACTAATTAACGTCGGTAATTACTCCCTCACGTGCACTAGCCAGTCCTAACCTACTAGTATTATACCCACGTGTCAGTGTGAAGAATTAAATTATTGTTATCGTAAATATCGGAAAAGATTAAGTAATTATAAATTTATTGTCACCAGGCAACAGATTCTGTTTTTCAGCCGATCAATGGCTCGTTGTCCTTAATTCAATTAATTCGGTACTTCCCCGATGCAATTTCAGCGACAAAATAAATGGAACATGACAATTCGATTTTTTAAATATTTAATATTGAGCATTAAATCATCTCATTTCGCAAATGTTTCAGAAAAACGGACAAGACTATTCGGTAATATTGCAATTAATATTAAAAACTCGAGCATTCGTTGATTAAATTAATTGACCTCTTATAATAAATTAATTTTCAAACGTTTTCTCTGGCTTGTGTCGGTGAAAAATATCGACGAGCCATTGGTAATGGAGTTATGCTTTATTGCAATTTATTTTATAGTCACATTGATAACTCAAGGATTGTGTCATAATTATTGGATACATTCTAATACAATTGAATTGAACCCGCGAATATTCCCTCCCAAAATATCGATACCAGATCCATTTCCAAACGAATCAGTGAATCGATGTACAATCGATCGAACTGTGACGAAAAAAAAAACAACACGCTTTATGCAATTCTTATTTTTCATTGTTAAATTCTAGTTGTAATGATGGAACAAATGTATTTAATGTATTGATAATAAAGAGTGTAATGTCGATGAAATATATTATAATATATAAAGACAAATTCACGTAAATGATTCATTAAAGTCATTACTCTTTCGGCATGAATTTAAAAAATGCCATTCATAAAAAAAATAGTAGAATCGGTTTAAATCGGGTAGTAGTACTCATTAATCTTCCTCCGTGATAAATTATCTTACACGATTATTCAAATCCTCGACACTTGAGGAGGAGGAAGATCTTTTGAATTTGAGATTATGAGATGATAAGATTGTTGGCTGCAAGTTGTACCTCATTGAGCGCTTTTGTGAATGGGAGCTCGTTTCGAGTTATTAATACAATTACCCGAGGTTAAACTGTTGGTTGAGATGTGAGATTGAACGGGAGGTGAATCCAATTTGTAGAATGGGGCGAGGCCCTTATTATTTGATACACAACGGACCATTATAAGGTGTGGGCATGTTTGAATTATCATACATATTACTTTGACTCAGATACCGACCCTACGATAACGCGAGACTCCAGCATTTATTCAACATCAGCTGAATTAGAAGTGAATTCACTCAAGAATTTACACTGAATTGATTTTTAACTGTCAATTTACTTTTGACAACTAAATGCCGCGGGATAAACGAGAATTCGAATAATTTCATGGTTCACCGATTCCGTTCTGCTGTCTCCATTTTATTTTTACTGTAATAACTCAATTTCAATTAATTAAATATTCATTAAGATTTTTGGAATTCGCGTGGTGAAAAATGAGTTCGAAATTCATTGATTGGCACACGTTTCTGGAATATCTTGAAGTGAATATCGGTGGGAAAATGATGAAATTGATTTATCTCATCTTGCCATGACGATTCACTAAATTATTTCGATTCTGTTCTCTTCCACTGAGAAATGTCATTTATAACGCATAAAACCTTTAGACAAACCATCTAAATGAAATGCCCTCATTGGATTTCGTTGGATGGAGTGGATTGATTGACTCAACCCGATTAATTACGATTGAATTATTAAAATTAATGAAGTATAACCATCCAATCCTTCATAATTCGAGAACCGGGGGAATTACTAATGAAAATCGTTCAAGCGGCTGCATTTGAGATTGATATAAAAATAATAATTACCAATTATTAATTAAAATCGGGACGAAATGTCGGCAAATCAATAGAATGTATCAAACCGTGTCAGTAATTCATTCGATCGATTGCAATGACGTGATTGTGCAAATATGATTAAAAAATCATAATGAAAAATAATGAAAAATTTTTTTCGTCTTTCCCACGATATTTATTTAATAATTCATGACTGAATTGTAATCTCATGGTGATATTAACTCCAAAGTGCCCACAAAAAGGGATTAATCAACTCGGAATAAATATATCTGGATGGCAGTGAAAGTGAAAACGGCTGGGCTGATCCTACACCAGTGCAAAATTGAATTTTTCATAGAGAAAATTGATGGCCATAGGCAAAACTCTGAACGGGGCCTAGAACACGTTATAAATAATTTAGTACTCTAGGCGTTTTACGCGTACTTTAACTCACACGTGAATTATTAATGATACGATAATTTGTGTATGTACAAGGGCGCATGGGCGAGCTGCAAGGAGAAATTATGGTAGACCACCCCCTTGGCTTTCTCCTTTTCCAAATGCTACCCTCGTGTCGTATGAAAAGAAATGCCTCGGGAATTTAATTCGATGGGGAGAGGTTAAAAGCTCTGAAATTGCGAACAAGTCATTGTTGGAAGATATTTAACAAATGGAGATCATAACTCGTATATTATTTAATTAATCATTTTAGAAATTAGAAGAAAAAATTTTTTTTTCGTCACTGAGGTTGTGGAGGATAATTAAATCAGTGGATGCATTACTGCTCTCAATTATTGAGAGTAATTCAAGTTATTTTATGGCATCGACACGATTTCTACGTGAATATAAAAAATAATTATAATCTCAATGGAGTAGACATTTTAAAATGAATAATTCATCACCGGAATCATGAGAATACCAGATGATATCATCCGTTAAAAGTTCTATTTATACAAAAATCAATAGCAGTTAGCGAATTTTCCATTGGAGATACTGGGATAATGACTCGGTAATTAATGGAAGCTAGTGACCAGTAGATTAACAAGCGATCTGAATGATCTTTAAATAATTAACAGGTGATTGTTCTCCGTACAGTGACTTAACGAGGAGAATTTTCGTCAGGGATTTTCGAGCTTGGATTATTGGCTTTTAATTATCCTCCATGTTTCGATAGATATTATTATTCATGAAGTCAAATGGTGATTTCAAGTCCTGATGATTTAATGGGCGAAGTGCACCACTCGGATCCGATGATTTAATGAATTCATCCATAATGGATTCTATGAAAAATTTTACATTCAACTTCCTCGGATCTCCGAATTCTCAGTGCAATATTCATTCAATAGTCAATGGTTAATGTTTCCTTGGAGAATCACTGGGGTACAGTCAGATGAATGCCAACAGAAAATTTGTGATGAATTAATTCGCTTCGTTGAGGGATCCGAGATTCAGCATCGCCAGGGCGGATCAACAATTTGCGAGGACCATGACTCTACAATATTATCAGTTTTTTTTTTGGGGATCAATTTTCTAACTCACTGGGAGCTTAATGGGACACCATGACAACGCAGAAATCATCTGGATAAACCTCTGATTATATTTAATTATAACAAGAATTGTTGCAAAGTGGATTTTTTTTTCACCGTCAATTCCGTTTTTAGCCAGTATCTCCGAATTGAAGGACCATAGCGAATTTTTCGTGTGAATATTTTTTATAGTCGAGGATGAGAGCTACAAAAAAGGTATCTATAAAAAAATTGTTAATTTCCTCCAATTTCAAGATATTCAAAAAAAAATTGGCTTCGAAAAAAAATACACATCCCAGTTTACCACTGCGCTACTGAATTTCCAGGGAATATCTCCGAACTGAAGGGGAATATCGATATTTTCATGGATACCTTTTTTCGAGCTCTCATCCTCCCCTAGAAAAAACATTCCCACAAAAAAATTGCTATCTGCCTTCAATTCCGAGATATGAGGTAAAAATTCGCGATCAATCAAAATGAAAATATCGACTGAATATTTCTTCATCATGCGAATTGCGTAAAGAAAGAGAATAAAAAAAATTCTTCTTCGCGGATTGATTTTCCGAACAGTAAAAACGCATTCCGAAAATATAAAAGTTTCCGTCTGTTGCATGAATGATGAGTACAATAGATGAATGTCAATCCAATTTTTTATTCTCTGAATTAAATTGAAATGTACAATCGTAGGATAAAATCAATTGTTTTGTCAGGGAGAAATCACCTTGGAATTTCGTATAGACTGGTAAATCAGGGGGATAAGGGGGAGGGATAAAAAAAATCAGCGACACAATGAAAGACAGATACAGATGCGTCGCATGCGTTGTAAATTTTTACGTATGCAGACGACGTCTTGAGCGTCGGCGACACCAAAGAGGCATCTGCCAGGGAGATCCCAGTCTTCAGTTATGAAACTGTCTCTTTACTTTTTTTCAACACGTAACGCCATTGGCTTTTTAATTGTCCGGTACACCACTAAAAAATTCTAGCAATTCAAAAAAAAAACTTGCCCTCAAAATAAAAAATTTCGCACAACGAAATTTCCGTGGAATTCTTGACGTATCGATTAAGTCAATTTATTTTATTGATGTATTAATCTATTAATCTTATATAATTTATTATTTTCAGTTTAATAAACGGGTGGAAAGGTGGAATAAGGGAAAAATTTATTTAACAGCATGAGAGAGTCAGGGGATATTGTCTAAACAGAAAACCACACCCTTTCCGGGTTCCTGGAGTTTCTGGATGGAGGAAAAGTCTCCGGTGGACACTTTGGAAAATTTAAAATTCAACATGACTGAGTTTGGAAGTTTTTCCCTGTGTACAGAATAAAGTGTTTGGTCGGCGCATCATTGGGGGTATATATATGCCCTGGGGTTATATCCTGGCTATTGGTCCACGCCCCGCTGACTGGACTGTTTTTTATTGTCGGCCAAACCAGTGCCACTCGTTCAACGGAGAGAAATTGTCCAATTCCCATCGCCATGGGGACTTCCAGGACAATTTTTGAGCATTTCGTGATTTCGATGGAAGAAAAAAAATACTGGACTCATCTCTTCATCTCTTGACTCAGCTTTTGCCCCCAGCCCACTCCACCCATCAGTACAATCATCAATTCAATTGACCTTCAGGGGCCTGGGCAAAAAAAAATTGTAATCGGAATATTTTCTGAAAATTTTCAAAACATTTCGGGAAAACTTTTCGGTAATCTCTTCTTTTGAAACTAAAAAAATCGGGAAGCAAAACAATTTTATTTTTGGAATATGTTTTGAAATATTTCTCAAAAAATCATTTCGGAAATTTTTTTTTATAATTTTCTAGAAATTTTTGTGAATATAATTTTAATTTTAATTGAACTCCTGTTTTCTTAATTTTTTTATTTTTCAATATTCTCAAAAAAACGCCATCCAAATTATTAAAAAAAACTTCAAAAGATTTTCCAAAAATACAATTATTTTATTTCCCGATTTTTTTTTCAAAATAGAAATTTTCCGAAAAGTTTTCCAGAAATGTTTTGAAAATTTGGAAAAAATATTCCGATTACATTTTTCCCCGGGAATAAATAATTTTCAATTACAACAAATTAAAATTAAATTACCCCGTCAAATTCCGAGGATTAATTAGATTTCTCTTGAATTCCCGGCATTAATTACCACTTTTAAAAAAATTCATATAATCAATTCAACTGAAATTATTATAAATCCTCACTAAATGTTGTACATAAAAAACACAAATAACAAATGTAATTCTAAAAGGTCATATAACGAAATTAGTGGGACAGGCTCCATTAGGAACGTCACAGGCGTCTCGGGAAAAGTGTCCCGGAGGGTTGCAACCAGCATATACAATGAAATAGGGATTTTTGTGGGGAAGGGGGAGAGGGAGGGGTAAATTTGGAGTACGTCTTGAGTACGAGGACAAAGCGGTTTGCCAGCGATATCAGTATCGCCGCGGTGTAATCAGTGAGCCACGCCCATCGCCACGAACCTCTGACACGCCCACTCCAGCAATTACACCCCGGAGTCACCCGTGAGGTGCAGAAGGGGGAAAATTTCCACCCTAACCACTCTTGTCTGTCCCCCCCCCTCGCTCTCATAACCCTCCACCACCCCTTCTGCACCCTTGTCTTATTGCTGAGTAATTTTTTCCCGCAATTTTCAACTTAATTCCACTTTCGTTACATTATTCGTGATGGAGAAATTATTGGATAAAATGTCGCGTTGTTACTCGGGGCTTTAATTATTCAGTAATTAATGAGTTCTCGGAATTTTTGTCGGCTGTTTTGGAGAAGGAATATTATAACTTAAAAAATCCAGTATTTTCATTCTTCAATTCCTGGAGAATCGGTTTTGATTTCTCGATTTAATTCATTAATTATCCTTTGATTTAATTCTTAATTTAATTTTTATTACGGATAATTGCGGTGTACTTGGAGTATTCCTGTGAATCGGTCATTCGTAAGTGACAGGTCAAAATGACCGTTGGGATGCGGTGGGTGGTGACGACGCACCTTTTTCTCGTATTTTTCTCCCCAGCAATTTTCACGATCCGAGATCGAAAACACTCTGGCAATTCGCCTAACGATTATAACCATTTTCTGGACTTTATTCTAGTCGGGGTGATAAATTCAACCCCTTTATTTTTTTTATTTCACTGCGTTTTTTTGGGGGTTTGGAGGGGTGACGTTGGAAAAATCACAGATATTTTATTGGTACCGTTTTGGGGAACACTGGCTGAGTGTTGGCTGTTTCCCACACTCACCCCAGGGGCTGGGATCAGGACTATTTGCCTGATCTCAAAACCGAAGTGGCCGTGAAATTGCGCAGATACTCCAAAGTCCGAGACGAATTACTCTCCCCCCAACGGGGACCAACTGCCTCTTTTTTTTTTTCATGCTCATTATGATTTTCCCTGGGATTTCTCGGGAAGTGAATTTATTTATCGACAATCGAAACCATTTCCATTTTTCATAAACTATCATTTTTTTACAACAATTCATATCCATTTATCTGTGAAAAAAATAAATACATGGAATATTTTTTTGGAATTCCAGGATTTGTTATTTTTTTTTCGATTGTCGAGAATTGTTTAATGGAATAAAATTAATGTAATTATTTAAAAGTGAAAAAAAGAGATCGATAATGAAGAATGATTTTTTTCGAGCCAGTTTTTCTCGTATATCTTGGAATCCAAGAGAGCCAGGAATTTTTTTGTAGATACATTTTTTATAAAAAATGTTGAGAGGCACAAAAAAGGTATCAATAAAAATATCGGTATCTCCCCCCGATTCCGAGATATCGGCTGAAAACTGGCATAAGAAAAATACACTTATGGTATATTTCACCACTTGACACCAGATTTTCCGAATTTCCGAGTATTTTTCCAGAAAATCCGAAAAGCCCTGAAGAATGGAGAAAAAAGTGGGAGTTGTCGTTGGCTCGCAAATCATCAATGACAAATAGTCGTTTGTCCATTACGACCACAATAACGGCACGCGACAACTGAAAAACTTTCCACAGACTGCGCATCCCCAAGAAGTTGCTGTAGTGCCAGCAATTGTGAAAATTGTAGATGAAAAAGCCCGTGCCCAGATTTCCTTTGAGTGCCCCCAAACGTCTCCTCAATTGATGAATAGAATTTTTTCCCCTGCATTCCCCTGAAAAAAGAGAATCACCGACATGAAGTGCCATCCCCTCTCGACATTTCTTCCTCCAGATTATTTTTTCCTCCCTGTACCCGTCATTGTGTCGATATTACCCCCGGATGTATACAGAACCATCACGTGACTCGTCGGTCAGAGTTCAATGGTTGATAGGCCACTTCCGGGGGTGATTTCTGAGCTGATCAGGGACACTAAAACCCCGCAAATTGTCCCCTGGGAAAAGGGGGCGGGCAAATGAGATTTATTTTTTCTGAATTGAACACGACTTTCTCCCTTTCCCTTAATTCAACGCATTAAATACCACTATCAACAGATTTAACAAGACAAATAATTATTCCACCGAATAATGATATTTAATGAGTGAAAATTGCTTCGTCCTTCAATTAATTCAACCCACCCCAACCCTTTGTAAGTGGTACTGGTTGTTTAAATCGATCAGGTTATCACTGGATTATTAATAAACAAAATCGATGTTGGCCACTGGCTGAGGAAAGATCGAGGCCGGTTAAATCTACTGGGGGTTTGTACAGCCCTTACTGGGGGGTGAACAATAAGAAGAGAGAGAAAATGTGTCTATATTATAATGGCCATCGATCATTTCGAGGGTTAATGACCAGGAGTTATATGCCACTGTACGAAAGTGCATAACTATTCTAGTTATGTATCAAAACGTTATGGGGGGACAATACACGTATTTTCGCCATATTTATTTCTCCCTTTTACTCAGTTGGGGCTGAGAGGGTAGTTTTAGTGGAGACACAATAGTTGATACCGAAAGGAAACCCGTGGTCGTTTAATCTGGCAGTTAACCGTGTGATACAGAGATAAATCATCTTCTACTCCAGCCACGCCCTGTCGACGACTAAATAAAAATCCCAGGCGGTTTGTCTGCACCGAAATATTCAATAAAAATTATCAATTTTTTCTCTCATTTCCACGTGAAATAAAAATGAGAATAAATTCACTTGAAATTTTTGAAAATTTTTTGAGAATTTTTTTGAGAATTTTTTAGAGAAATTATCTTGCGCTGTGGATAATCTTTGTTGCAGTATTTTTCTTCAACTGCGGAAGCCAGTATCCGCTTTAAAAAATATATCAAGCACCTGGCACGTGCCCCAACAATGCAAAACGCAAGAGAAAAAAATTTGCGCAGAACCTCCGCCCAATAACCGCGCGATAAATAAAAGGAATTAGGCATTACCCATGAAAAAAAAAAAAACAGTCAGGACAAAACGCAAAAGAGCCATATGGAGTCACGCCCACGAGTTGCAGAGGCCTTATGTCACAGTTCCTCATTTTCCCTTATTTCAAGGCGGTAGGTATGCATTACCGATCCAAGGGTGAGCATCGAGTCTGACATCACACCCCCTGCCTTTTTATTTTTTTTTTCATTCTGCCCTTTTCAGTCTATTCAGGGGTTTAGACACCTTCAGTGCCCCTGGGAGCACGTCACGAACAAGAACCCATGAAAAGACCTAGAACCATCAATTGTCAACATCCAATTGTCAAAACTGTCACAATACTTGTTGAGATAAATCGGTATTTATCGATTTTCATAATCATTTTCAACTGGTGTCATTAAAAATTTACATTAAAAAAAAATAGTGGAGATCAATTAATCTGGGGCACAGGTTTTTCATTTTATTAACACGAGTTTATTGCGTCTTTGTACATAACGTATAATTCGTTTATTCTCAAATTGTTTTTGAGAATTTTCTCAACTATATATTAAATTCGAATACATAACGTTTCTTACAGCTTATGTTTATTGATCTAGATAATTTAGTTTATGGGGTTTGCTATACACGAGGCTATCTACAGTTTTAGGGGGAAATAAATAATTATTCTTACAATGATGAGTATTGCTGGAGTAGAAAAAATTGTAGACCCGGGGTGAAGTGGTAATGAGGCAGCTTAAGACTCCTCCAAGGATCGATTTATCAATACGAAATTGTTCATCACGGGTAAAAATTATTTAAACCCCCAAGTGATTTTATCGATCGCGCGTTGAATACCAAATTATTAAAATAATTAAAGTTTTGAAAATATCCCTCGAAATGTCTCTCACCACAATCGATTATCGGAATATCGAGATAATCCAAGAGCCACAAATGATTGAATCTCGAATATGAAATTTTCATCGAGTAAAAAATCCAGAAATTTTACTGTGAAAATAATTCAGTAAAAATTATCGAATTTCAATGAGTCCGTTCCCTTTATCTCGCCCCTAAATTTATTAAAAAATCAACTAAAAAATCAACAACAAAAGGAATCGAAAAAAAATTCAATTCTGAAGATTTCTTTCACCACTCCATCCCCTCAATTAAGAACGACTTTTCTATGGATTTGTTAATAGAAAAAGAAAAGCACTAGGGCGATCTTTCCCAGTCGATCAAGTTCGAAAAGCTCTTGAGATCACAAATAAATCTTTCCATCGGTTAATCTACGATCCCCTCTATGTACAGTCTTCATCTTCGTACGTTACGATAATATTTCACTTGACATAATCCACAGGTATCGATTCCATCGCCACATTTTATTGAGTAACGGTCAAGCGATATCTTCAGGAGAACTTATTAATAAAACATCAGGACGAATGTATCCTTCATTAATTTCATTCAAACTCTTCGAAAATCACATGAAAATCGGATTAACTCGAGATGACAACCACAAGGTTGGATTTGTGGGTGCGCCCATCCGTTGCTGAATACATTAAATATTCAATGCTTTGTTCGTCATCACTCCTCGAACTAATTCCCATCTCCACACAGGGATGAATTCTGTGAAAAAATTCTGTAACGCCATTGAAAAAAAAAATCCAAACTCCGAGTAATAATCAAGTGATGAAGAAACACCCAAGTGACTTTAGAGAGTTCCATTGAAATTTTCATCTTGTTGTAATTAATTGAATAATTTAATGATCACCAGGTGAAGACCAGGATGACAATTAGACAGTCAGCTACCTCCTCGAGGAACTAGGTGCAGTAAAAGCCCTGAGTCCTCCACCAGATCCAAGACTATGTGACACACCAACGAGTGATGAAGAAAGTCTTCCTGAAAGTCCAGATGTCAGTGAGTCAGTTGGTCTCCCGGAGTTTCCCGTCGGGCACTTCTCGAGATGATGATGGTGTGACCTGACTGCCAGTCTGCTGACATGAACAGGAATTGGCACGACAATTCTAGGTCCTGAATTTCCCTGCTGTCCAGGAACTGCGTGTCGACCTGCTGAACCCGCTCCACCCGTTGTCAAACCCGCTTTGACTCTCTTCCATTTAGCCCTGCGATTCTGAAACCAAATTTTCACCTGGACCTCGGAGAGCTTCAGGGCGTGTGCTATGTGGGAGCGTTCTGTCAGGGAGAGGTACTTCTTGGCGTGGAATTCACGTTCGAGCTCTAGGAGTTGCTCTGACGTGAATGCCGTTCTTCTTCGACGGCCTTTGCTCGCGTTCCCGGAGGCTGGAGAAACCGAGGAGTTCTGGGATAGACCTGGGTCCACTGTCACACCTTCCTCCTCCGATTCCGGGGATATTCGACCGCTCTCGGAACCTGGAACATTCGGGGATCCTGAATTATTTCAGGGGCTTGGAACTTTGGAAATCATGGAATGTACGTTCTGGATAAAATAATTATTAAAGGAACGAATTCCTGGAGAGAAATTTGGGATTGAGGTGCGTTCGGGAGATGTCGAAATCCTGTTATATTTTTTTATCGGTGCAATTACCTCGTTGTACGATGCAATGAACTCATTAGGTGAAACCTTCAATTGAAAATTCCTGTCGTGTGCCAACTGAACTTTTAAATGCTTTGACACATAAAGACAAAGGACGCGAAAAACAACGACTACACCAGAACATACGATCGCATCATAAAATATTTGAGAGCCGCGTCACCTCGGGTTCGCAACCCTTTTTTCAACCTCGCGATATTGGATATAAAGCATTCCCGAGAAAGCTATTGGTATCATAATTTTCCTGAATTCCCGGGTAAAAAAAAATTGTAATTGGAATATTTTTTTGAAACAAAAAAAAATGGAAAACAAAATAATTTTATTTTTGGGAAAGGTTTTTATGAATATTCTAAAAAAAAACGCCATCGAAATTACAAAAAAAAAATCCTATTCAAATTTTTGAAAAATTTTTCAAAACCTTTATATGTACCGATAAAATAAAATAATTTTGTTTTCTGAAAAGTTTCCCAGAAATTTTCTGAAAATTTCTTAAAAATATTCCGATTACAATTTTTTTTACCCGGAAAATTTTTTTCTCGACGGAAATTTTTTTTCTCCACGAAAACCTCCGGATTTCCCTGAATTTTCCCTTCATGAATCTCGCAAAAAAAAAAGTAAAGTATACTTGATTATTTTTTAATCATTTTTTACCCGTCCCCATTTATCCATAGGAATCTCGAATGTGTGTCATGATCGGTAAAAAAACTAGAAAATGGAAAATGGAAAATGGAAATTGGAAAATGGGAAATGGAAAATGGAAAATCGGATTTTCTCGCTTACGGGAAAACAAGGGTGATAACACGAGTAAATCAGCCACGCGTTTAGTCTACCACTCATATTATGCTCTCTTTATTTATTCAAATCTCTTCGATTCGTCCGGTCACTTCCGCGTGGTACTCTGAACTCAAGCCTATGGTGGTCATACAATGGCGTCTTTACACTGCCATATTTTTCGTTAAAAATCAATGAATTTGTAGTGCACCGTCTTTACTCATAGAAATTCATGCCAACCACGCGCTATTTTCCTCTCATAAAATACGTGCCTTCAAACTATCCCTCAAACTTCTTAACAGGATTAATCAACTCCAATTAATTGTTTACAACAAAGTTTTCCGATTATCCACAACTCCGGAAAAAATTCAAAGAAAATTTAATCCACCCGCGACCGTACACCAATAAATACGCAAATGTTTATAAAAAATCATAAAATAAAATAAATAATTAAAATTCTACAATCAACAAATAAAACAGAATTGACAATAAAAATTCAGCCTGGAAGATCTTAACTGTGAGTTGAGAATGTTAATTACATTTTTCCGTAATTATAATTCTGCGATCAAGATTTAATCGCCCATCATCCACCGGAAGCCGTCGTTTCACGAAAATTTTCGGATTCAATAGTTTCACCTGGAGATGAAGTATCTCGAGCCCTCGAATTCATTATTTCTCGCATCTATCGGCGTGTCTAATTAACTCGATTACATTGAATTAGACTCGTCTCTCAGTGATTAAATGAATTACATCATCCTGAACCAAGGACTCATCCGTCACTGGAACATCTGATTCTCGTAATGAGATTTCAGAAAATGTTGGAAATCACTGGTGACCCGATTTACCTCATTTGCGTTTTCATTAATTAAAGTACTTGAAAATAGACGAGTTCACTGTCCAGAAATTATTGATAATTATTCTCAATCGAAATAGTTCACTCCCATAAAAACAATTAATTTCAATTCTAACAAATTACCCAATCACTCAATTTCAATAAATCATTCATTTTAATTTATAATAAAGAGAAGATCTATTCATTATAATTGGAATAATTGGTTTTCGTGGAAATTTAATTACATTACATTTTATTTTAATTAATCCCTGAAATTAATCTCGAGGTCAATTAGCGATGAATTTTTGTGTATCCCTTTTTTTAAAAATCAATTTGGCTTTTTAGATGTTCCGCACTTTGAGGGAAGTTTCGATCCTCCCATGTCGTGTTTGGGATTGTGGGGTGTCTGACCAATGAATAAAACACCCGAAATTGTGGAAAAAAAAATAGCCCCCGACAGATGGTGAATCGAGGGAGGAGGAATTTTTGATAAAAACTTTTGACGACTCGTGCGAATTCCATCGGATCAACCCATAAAACTAAATTACAATAAATTAATCGTCAAGTGTCCATGTTACTAATTAGTAATCGTTTAATAATGAGACGTGAATAATTAAGACGCCGTCGGCTTCAAATATCCATCAGTGAAAGATCGATTATTCTCCGGGGGTAAATGACACACATTCTCATTCCGGGATAAATTCGTCTCTCAACGAAGTCAAGTGGATCTTAATTTCGCCGGTTCATTCATTCTCCTCTCGTCAACCGGAAGTCCCCATAAGATTTTAAAAAACAAGCGGCAAAAATCCCCGAATTTTCTCCTTTCATTCCATTTTTTTTTTTTATAAAACCGAATGACGGGAAAAATTCAGATATTTCGAATAATTTTCATTAAATTATTTCCCCGATTATTCGTTTTTTAATTAATTCAATTTTTTTCAAACAAATCGCGGGATTCACTGACTCATTTTCCAGAGAAACGGCATTACCGTACGTGTGACGTCACGAGTGAATGGGGAATTCGCAGAAAATTGGGAATTCGTTGTGCATACGAAGTGGTCATCGGCCAGACATCAATAAACCGATCGATGACGATCGACCATTCACCAGCTGTCGTTAAGTCGCGATATACGTGATCCCAGGTATATCACACGCTAAACTATTTACCGTTCTGTCATTCCAACAGATATTTGTTTATTTATCAATAATTCCAACACCCGCAGCAACGAATAATTATTCCCATCGATCAATTATTGCATTTAAAAAGGGAAAAATCGAAATTTCTACTGCGATTTTTATGGGAGTAGGGGAAAGAGGGAAAATTAAAATGTATGAATTAATTATTTTTATTGTCAATGGAAATTATGAAATTCCATCATCTGATCTTCAGTTAATTCACTAACATTTATTTAAAGTAACAGTAAATTTTATTTATCAAATAACTTTAACTGGAACTCGTTTCCGGCGATTTGAACTCGAAAATAAAATCTATTTCCGGTGAAATCTGTGGGACTTCCCGTCAAAATATTCCGAAATGTGTCAACGGATCTTCTTGAACCGTCGGCTCATGATTCAACGGTCAATTATACCCGGAATACGGTGTTGACGGATAATCGAAACTCAGTTTATAGATAGAGTATTGCGATAGGTAAATTGGGGGAATAAGGGAAGCGTATATCGTGTGATAAATATAAAGATGTTGCTTTCCACCAACTAATCGAATTTTAATTAACGAGAAACTCGAGTAATTAGTACTTGGGATTTTTTCACTGGAGGGATAACTTCTATTTTTTATAGACCACTAGATGATTTGAAGCGGAAGTATTTCATTTACATTTCCTATTCTGAATTATTTCCGGAATTATTCCCCAAATGATATTAAATATTTTTACATGACTGAGATAGAATCGATAAAAAATAAATCTGGAGAAATTATTTAAGAATATTAATTCCAAAATTATGAAATAAATTATAATAATTATCGAAGAATATTTATTAATCATTGTTGGGGTCATGATTGGGAAGGATGAATAATTATAATTATTTTTGAGGGGTAAAGATGTGGAAAATTCCTGACCATGTTGTGATTTTGAAAGATCTTGAACGGGTGATAGACTTCCTTCGTCCTCGCTGTCAGTCAGTCCATTGGCCTGAGCATCTCGATGTCCAGGGAATGCAGCTCCCTGGAGATGATTCAAACTGAGATTGAGGTGATGGGGTAATTGGGCCTGATGGCTCTGATGGGCAGGATAACTTGCTGACAGATGAGGTGGCAGAATAGGCCCACCAGGTACACCACCACCGTACATTCGCATTGGTAACCAGGCACTGTACAAACTAAGTGGCATCGCAAATCCTAGAACAAATTATTCCAACAATTAATTTCAGTACGAGACAATCCAGAATATTTTAATCCGCACCGAAATAAATTGCATTTTCTTCGATATCAGTTTTTTTTTTATAATATCTGGGAATCCGAGGGAGACAGCCATTTTTTGGTGAATATCTTTTTTATAGAAAAAAATAAGAGCTAGAAAAAAGGTCATTATGGAAATATCACTAGCTTTCAGCGATTATGAGATATTCAGTGATAACTCGGGAATGAAAACGTATAATTATTGAAAATATTTTTTATGTTTAAAAATCTTTTTTATGTTTAAAAATATTTTTCGAGGCGTAAATTCAAGGTGATTTGAAACAAATGACTTGTTTTTGTCTGGCACCATGGAGTAATTACCATAAAACAATTACCAGTACCCGTAACTTTTTTATTTCATTCCTTAATCGATAAATAATTGATATTCATCATCTCTAAATTACTTTGACCCACAAAATAATTACCACTATTAGATAACCCAATTCATTACTTCTTATTCCATCCATTAATGAAAATACTAATCACTGAGTAATTGAAAATATCGATTTATGCTTTGCTGACATCAATTCCAAATAAATCTCTGCTCAATTTTTATTCTGAAAATTAAAACAATATCCCGAAATTCATGCCCGACGATATTTCATGTAAATAAATTTTCCAGCATGCAATTGTGAATGAAAAATCGGGGACTTTCATATTAAATAAATAAAATGAAAATAATTAATTCTGGAGTTATTTTCAACAGATATTTTTTTACAAGGAATATATTTGTCTTGAATTTATTGACTTACCGGGGAGTGCACTGGTAGCCGTCGCAAAACAATGCTGCTGATACAAAAACTCCCTCTCCCTCTCACTCCCCTTTCCCTCCCCATTCTTATCACACCGATAATCTCGCCTCTCCCCCCCAACAACGTGTCCCCTATTCCCAATCAAACTCTCAATAGTAAAAGGTTTGGGTGAAGGTCTCACTGAGGTCTCCATGGACTCGACCTCATCACTCGCCGATCCAACATCCAACTCGCTCACCTCCACCGGAGGCGACTCCATCCCCTTAACTCAAAAAAAAAAAAAAAACAAGAATGGGGGAAAGAAAAAAAATCCACCCCAAACCCGAAATTTCCAAAAATCAAATTCCCATTTCTCAAACTCCACTTTTTCAAAAAATCACTGAAATTTCCACTCGTCACACCGCGCAAAAAATTTTGAATTCGCGCGTAATTTTCCCGGGAGAATTCAAATTTTCAAAGGACTGATTTACTGGGGCGGATGTACGGTAATTGGAGGTACGTATTGTTGGCCCGATGACGAGCGACTGACGGACTCTGGAGTCGAGGATAACCCACCGCTGTCCCACCCCTTCCCCGTGACCGACCGTGGGCGGGGCATTCCCCCCGAGGAAAATGGCGTCGGCTGATTGGCTGGCGATGCACCAATGACCCCGTTGTTATGCTCCTCTTGTCCTGTACAAACACGAGTACAATTCAGTGAAAAGTCGCTGGGTTGCCGCCATGTTGGTCCTCACGGCATTCGCGAAAGCCCGCTCGGCTTTTCCGGGGGGTGGGTTGTGGGTGGGAGGTACACATTTGCAATTGTCGATGCTCGTTGGGCCGCAATTAGGCACAAATGGTATTCATATTTCCGCTGGGGTGTCACGCTACTCTCGACCGCTATTTTCTTTGACATTCCATCCCGAATTAATCCCCTAAAAAAATTAACTACTCGACTAAATTTATTTATTTCATAATTATTCAAATAAAAAAATTCCTTTTTCACTTGAAAATTAGGAGTAATTGAAAAAAATTCACATTTTTTCCAGCGAATCATCAAAATTAATAGGATAATTATATTAATATAATTATTTAACAAGTGTTGGAAGTGTTGGAAGTAATTAATAAATTTTTTGATGTAATGAAATTATTTTTATTGTAATAAATGATAAATTGAAATAAAAATTATATATATTTAATTCAAATCGCTATCATTCCTTCGCGGTTAAATATGTTGCACGTGTGATTGACTCGAGCTAATTGCCGATTCTGCTAACTTAGGTTTCAGGATTTAATGAGTTTCTTCTCGGTGATTAAACTAACGAGAACGAGTTAATTCGGGTGGAGCTGCAGACGTCGTTATTTTGACGCTCGTTAGTTGTCCGACACTTATGATCAGGTTTGACTCAAGTAAGTGTCACATACACGTCCGTCGACGTACGCGGGTCTCAAAGAAAATTACCTCTGGTTAATTGAACATTTGCTAAATATAAACGAGTGAGTATTCAATGGATAAAAAAATAACTCAATTTTCATATTCTCTTTCCATTTTTTAATAATTTAAAAATATTTCATCACAGGGAGTGGTAAAATAATTTTTTGTGAATGTCGAAAAAATTTTTGAAAGATGAAAAATAATGATTTTCCAGCGGAAGTCTCGCCGATGGTGAATTCCGGTGAAAATAAATGCCCAACGGGCGAAAATCCTGAAGACGACAATTAAACTCGAATTAATGTTCCAGAAATTCCAGCGAAAAGTGTGAAAACTCGCCAAGAAATTAACGTTCGTTTCAGGCTGTCTCAACACGTCGTAAAAACATTCCAACACTTTGAGCAAAAGTCGAGTGTCGCGGGTGCTCCTCCCACATTTCGAGAAATCGAATAAAAAAAAAAATCCTTCAGTCGGCAACGAGGGAATAAACGGTTGTGAGTTTGTATCGTAAAACGGCGCTCAACCGTTTACAAACGAAATTTTTCGAGGTATTGGTACTTTAAGGCGCGCTTTCTTGAATACCGAATACTAATTCCCCGAAATTCCCGAATTCTGGCAAATCTCCCTCTCCAAAAAATTTTTTCCACAAAATTTTTTCCACAAACGCTCGCTCGTCCGAATTAAATAACAAACTCCATTAATTAAAAATTGATTAATACCCAATCTGTATTACAAACATTTTTCAAGTGAAAGCTGAATATCTTCCTGAATCCTGATGAGTGAAACCCGATAAATTAACAGATAAAATCCCCAATATCGATCAAAAATAGAATACCAGAAATTCGAATAAAATTTCAATTCGAGCAAGCATCAAAACGAGGGAATTCGGTACTTCAGTAAGTAATTAAATTCCCCCGATAGAAATAGAACCTGAACGACTCATCAATTTCCTAATTATTCCTAATGGAGATAAGAATAATAATAGAGGCGTGCAGAGTTGAATTCTCCAACAAAGTTCAGGTCAATTTGACATTTCGAGGTTGTAATTGATGCACTTTAAACCAGAGTTACTCAGACGTTAATCCTGATGGTGACAAATTATTTCTGTGATTTTCAAACACGTGCACCGCTCCCTATTCCCACCTTTCATGTTAAGAGTCATTTGGTTCTTCGGGGGTTTCAATGTGAAAATAAAAAAAAAGGAAAAAAGAGGTACAAAATTATCTCCGAAGACAAAGTGACTTCGTCCTTCGATCCAAATGCTCAGACAGCTACAAATCTTTTCACGCCTCACGATCACGCATCTCTTGCTTGACGAGAGGAACATATTGCCTTGCCATTTTTTTTTATTCCTCATTCATCACGCAATTGTCTCAACGATTTTATCTGCAATCACTGGACGAGATAATTATGGTATCAGCAATCAGGGATCGACTTCATCTAGCAAAAATTGAAACATTGATTTTGACAGTTGATTAATTTATTATTTATGCTTTCAATTATTTTTTTTTTTGGGGGGGGGCTCATACTCGAGTAGTCGTTACGTTAAACGTCGGCTACGCACGTGTGAAGTCAGAGAAATGTATGAGTTTTAATTGCGTTGTATTTTATGACCCGAAAAAGAGAGGCATTTCACACCGGAGGTAATCCCCATATTTTCTGGTTTAACGATAATTTGTAAAAAAGTCTTTTTCCCCATAACAATTTCAATTAGAAATTAATTCCCTAGATTAACGACTCGAATTGTAATTCACACGCAGAAAAAATGGAATAATAAATTTTTTTTTTAGTCTCATTATCATGATCTTGGAGGTTTGAAAATCATTGGAGAAAATGTGAATGTGAAATCGAGAAGATGGGGGGA
>NW_011887833.1:438070-457238 GCF_000806365.1 Fopius arisanus
GGGGGGTAATGGGGGGCGGGGGGTAATGAGGGATGAAATGAAATTAGAATAATTTTTTTTTGGGATTTCAAACGGAAAAATTCACCAGGTGATTGCCTTTTTTTGACAATTTTTTTTTTTTTTCGTCCTGCGCCATTATGTTGCACTTGATTTTTGTACGCCTGCGTGATGTTGATCCACGGGTTGTGGGCGAGGTGTAGGTTGAAAATTGATGGTTAGCAAATTGGTAGGCGTTGGTGAGATTTCCAAGGGGATTTTACTGCCGGGGGTAATGGATTAACCGTGTGGGCCCTCACATGCATTTCCCTTTTTGTCACAAGAACTTTCATAAAAAAAAATTCCCTCCAAAAAAAAAATCTGCAATCATCCGCATCTCCCAAAAAATATCCGACAAGCGGAGAATTTCTCCTATCTCCATATTATTATTTATCTTATATTATCCTCCCCTTTTCCCAACAACCCCCATTTTTATTTAATTAAATTGAATTATTCGGTGGAATAATAAATTTATTAATTAAACTCGCGTAATTATTTGTCTGAATTTTCATCGACCGGCGAAAATTTTTATTATTACAGAAATGACTCCATTATTCATCCCCATTTTTTATTTTTACTCCATTACATCTTTACATCATAACTCGTGGCCTCCATGACCTTTGAATTTCGGAATCCATCACCCCCGACGAAAAAAAAAAATTTGGCGACTGATGGAACTTTGGCTCGTGCTACGCCTCGTCGCCTCTCCTTTACGCGCAATCTAAAACAGATCCCAGTGGGTTCAGGCTTTTTTTATTCCCCAGGATAATTTTATCTCTTCACTATTATTAAATATACTAAGTCTAATGAACTCCTTCGTATCCGGTGGAATAATAGCATTCATAAACAATATGGGGGTTAATTAAAGAAAGGAAAATATAAAAATATCAAATGCTGAAATAAATACTGAACCGAATTATCCTGGACTTTATTAACGGATGACCTCTCGTCATTACTCTCCGGGATTTATCCTAATTATCGTGAATTAATTACAGAAATAATAAATTAAGAACGACAATAATTATTTAAACAACTTCCAATTGAATCTTATTTTTCCAATTTTTTCAATTAAATCTTTATTTTTTGGATTTTATAAAAGAAATTAAAAAAATAATTTTATAATTATTAATTGATAAATTAATCGATGATTAAGACGAGTCAATTCCGTGTGTGAATATAATGAAATGGCATCGGGACTCGAAAATATATTCTACCCTCGATCAATCGATAAATTCGATTGTCGTGATCACGCAGCCCTCGATGGTATGTTAATCACGGAGGCAATTGATTAGCCGACAAAGTCCTCACCGCCAACAAATTAGAAGAATACTATCATCATCACTCGATTCTCTCTCTTTTTTATTTCCACACGCGTACAGGATCCTATCTGCAAGGGAGAAGAGAGAAGCATCAGAGCAAAACGGAGTTTTTAGTCGACACTCTGCATCTCCAATGATATTTTTTTTCCCTTTGATCATTGCCGAACTAGTCCTCATGTACGACAAGAAATCCATTAGCCGCTCCAGTGCTACTGGAAATATTTCACTTCCGGTATCAAAAATTTAATGAGAAAAATAATAACTTTCGCCAATTGAATTTTTTCCCTCCCAAAAAAAATTCACACTTAACGCAATTTATCAGTTCAATTTGATTAAAAAATTGTTCTTTATTTATTGATAATTATTTTATAATTATAGTAATTTTTTTTTTATTCGCAATGTTTAGAGGTATAAACCTCCAGATATTGTCCGTGAAATAAATAAATAATTTCCGAGTTATATGGATCCGACATGAAAGCAATCTTTCGATAAAAAAAAAGCTCCGAAGTTTCCACGATATGCATTTTTCATAGATATTATTTATTTATTCCCTCTTTACCCCAACAACACGAGTACTCGCATAAATATTCGGCGGATGGAGCGACGCCTGAGAATTTACTCCATCCAATAGTAAAATACGACTGCACATACGATTTGAATGTGGAATAATCGATGCAATTGTTCAAATCCCCGGGTGGAATTGAGAGACAAAATGCGAATAACACGCGAAAATATAAAAAAATGGCGTTCCACCCTCTGAGGGTTAACAGAATTCCGTATTTTATGGAGAGATAGATGGTTTCGTGTGAATATAAGTCATGGACTATCGGGTTTATGTGGGATTTTTATGTGTGACCAGTCGAGTGAATAAGTCGACACTTTTGACAGGATTATTTGTACGATTTTCCGATGCTATCTGACATTCCCGTCAACCCCTTTGTTCGTGTTCATTCGTAAATTGACAAGTCGGCTTTTGCGGATGTTTAAGGAAGGAATTAACAATAGCTGAACTAATCGATTGCGTAATAAATTATTTCTATTAATAATAATCAAAATATTCAACAATTTATCCCAATTAATTTTCACCTAAAAAAATCGGAATAACCTCGAAAAAAAAATTGTAATGGCAATATTTTTTTTTTATTTTCAAAACATTTCTGGGAAACTTTTCGAAAAATTTTTCTTTTGAAAAAAAAAATCGGGAAACAAACAATTGAATTTTCGAGAAATGTTTTGAAAAATTTTTCAAAAATATCTTTCAGAAAATTTTTTTTATAATTCAAAATTTCAGAACCATTTTCAGAAAAAAAATTCTGAAAAGTTTTCCCGAAATTTTTTGAAAACTTGAAAAAATTATTTCCATTCCATTTTTTTTTACCTATGACACAAATGAATAATAACAATAATAATTCCATTAATTAAAATAAGCCTCCCCCCCAATTTTTCCACCGCAATCCATTCCAAAAAAATAATGCCACTTGAAAAGTAAATTTCGAGATGTTTAATAATCTCCTTGTTTCCCACTTCGTCAAGTTCTTCCGTCTACAGAAAATAAATACCCTGAGTATATACGGCGCCATTGTTCAGTGTCTCCTTAATTCGCGTTAAGTCCGCGTAGTTGTAAACAACGTTACGATAGAATAACTTCGTTAACATAATCGCGTCACGGAGTGGTCTCACTCCATCCCTCTCTTTTCCCACTTCAAACCCCATTTTCATCCCCCCCCCCTTTCTCCCCTTCCACCCTTCCGTCATCGTTGCTGTTTTGATTTTACGGGTGGTTTCACCCCTCGGATTTTCACCCCATAGTGCTTATATACTATGTATCGCTTTACGTCTCGTGTGTATTCACGAGACTTGGGGGCGGTTTTTGACGTGTCCCTTTACTGCCACGAGTGCTTAAAATTTATTCATCGCTGCTATTTCCCCAGCGAATCACAAGTTTTTATCATGAATTTATTGACTTTTTCCTCATTCCATTATCTTATCGTTATAAATGGTATTTTATCTTAATTATTCTCTTAATTGAGATTTTTTATTCACAGCATTCTTCTCAAATTGTTTTAATAATGATATTAATGATGATGAAACAATTAATTTTAATCAGTCATGAATTTTTGGTGATTATTTGTACATTCGTTCGAGTCTCAATTCAATAATTATTTCCATTTCGTTGGTCCAATTGAAATGTCACACCCTTCACTGAAAATTCGCAACGCTTGTCAGAATTGAGAATCATATTCGTACATGTACGATTGGACGTTTTCATATATGTATCTTATATACTTCTCACTCCATCACTCTCCCATAAAAAACAGTTTGGGGTGTAAAAATATCGGAGGGTGTGTGTCCATCAGCCATTCGTCACACTAATTACTCATGATAATTTCGTAATACTCGGGAACGAAAATGATTTGATGCAGACGTCATTATCCAATGATATTTATTGAAAAAGCAATTGACTTCACCGATGACAATTATCCAATTTTAATTACGAAAAAATGAGCCAATGAAATGTCAGGATCAATCACTCGAGTGTAATTGAGCGTCTGGACGATGAATTATCAATTTTTAACACAAATCCGAGTCCTGACAGATCGAGTAGAAATTCATTAATTATATATTCACCTGGGAAAAACCATAGAAATAATTAATTACCACCAATTGAGTAAAAAATTCCTTGAAAGACGTAAGATCATAACTGAATGATAAATAATATCAAACCGTTAAAAATAATAAAAATTCACGAAACGATTTACCGAAAGGAAATGTAAAAACGAATAATTAAGGGATTAATGTAATTAAATGAGCCTAGAATATTTTTATATCCTAGTTTCTCGTGTCGATAGTGAAATTGTCGTGCCATTAGGGTTTTCCCCTTGGCTGGGTGTTGCTCATTTTTTTTCATCACCACCCCCTTTTCATTTCAGTTTGCTTTCAATTCACCCTCCATTTACGCTCTGCCAACTCACCCCCAGCCACAGCATCAGAAGAAATAATCTCTCGTTTCCACTGGGCCCACATCAGACGTCAAAATATGACAGTTCTCCCCGGGTCACCACTTTACGATACAAGACACATCCTGTAACGTCAATGCCCTTAACTTTTCAAAATAGCGCTCGAACTTCTCGTTTATCAAAATTAAATTCAATATATAAAATTAATTTTCTGACACCTGAAACATTAAATAATCCATAATTTTTAAGATTAAACAGCATAAAATAATGCAGCTGCAATGTAATTAGGTTTTATTTATTTTATCAATTATTTGAAATAATTGAATTCACCGAAAGGAAAAATTAATATCAATTTAATGTCTGACGTGAGTAATGAAGTTCACATTGTGAACAGTTGTGAATGCATTGAACCTACAGCAAAGTGGATTGAAAGGAACAGCTGCATTGCCGACTGAAGTTCATTCAACGGTTCTCTGAAATTGATAAAAAATATTGAAGAACGATAAAAAAATATATTTCTTCTCTCATAGGTATTAAAATCATTTTATTATCTCTCATACACATAAATTATTCGATTTATATTTTAGAAATCGTTACAGTATTCACCCTAGGACAGGGGCTCCGCTTTGAGTGGTTTGATATTTGGCTTCCGCAGATGATGATAATTTGGTAAAACCCGTATTAAAAATTCCAACTGACCCACTTGAGGCTGAAACGATCAACGATTAATTATTTTCAGTGCGGGGGAATTACCGAATTACTCAACCAGGACAAGTGATTTTTTTTCGAGTCCAGTTTTTGGCTAATATCTGAGAATGAGAGGAACCTAGCGAAATTTTGGTATGAATATTTTTTGTAGAAAAAAAGGAGAGCTAGAAAAACGGTTTCTATGAAAATATCATTATGTCCGTTCAATTTCGAAAAATCGGGTAGAAACTGGGCTAGAAAAAAATCCAATTATTCTAGTCAATTACTGTTTGAATTGTTTTAATTCTCACGTAAGGTTTATCATTCATCTCTCGACGTTGACATTTAGTCCCATACACAATGGTGTTCTCGGGGACGATCTCCGGGTCTAGAATCGAGCAAAAAGGGCCCACCACACAGCCATTTGTCAATTCAACTCCTCGGGCGACTGTAGCTGGTAAAAAAAAATGCATTTAAATGAAATCCAATGATAAAAATATTATTTTCATCTACCTTTAGTCTCCAGAACATTGTTATCTCCAACTCTCTCAGCTTCACACGTAGAATCTGTTTCAAAGACATTGAAATTTCCGATCGTTTGGACTCTCACGGTATCGGGATTTCCTCCAGGTGGTACCCTGCGTAGAAATCGTGATCCTTCAGGATTTTCGTTCGTAGATAATTGAATAAAATGGAAAATCACCTGTTTATTATCGAAGCCATTTCCTCGATGATATTTCCTTCACCAATGGAAATCGGTCCAGCTTCTGCTATAATACTGGCTCGAGGATGGATCACTGTCTTGGGACCAATGGTGATATCCCCTTTCAGAATACTCTCATCACAAACAACTGCTCCTACAGCTATTTTCACACTAACAATAAACAATAATTTGTGTAAATGTATATATAAATATTTTAATGATAAATGGGAAATTTTTTGTATTGGTTAGAATGAATTAAAAAAAATTCTGGAAATATCTTAGTGAAATGTCTTGAAAAAAAGTTTATAAAAATTGTCGTGGGGTAATTATTATCATTCTTACTTGGAACGACGTGCGAGTGGAGTGTTTGACATGATTTCAGACATTTATTGTTGACTATCAAATTTTCTTGGAGAAATCTGACAGCTGACAGCTACGACAGCGACACAATCTCAGTAAACATAACCTCAAGCAATTATTTACTAGAAAATTTATATGGATTATTGTTCAGACATTGCGAAGTGATTGAAAAGTGATTATTCTGATCGAGTGGAGGGTATCTTATAATAATAATTCCTCATAATGAATATTCTACCGAAAAAAAGGTATGAAATTTTGGAAATCGATGGAGATTTCATTTTTAATTCTCATGATTAGATATTGTTTACGATTTATTTTGAATTGATTAGGTGGCATGTGAGGACCAAGGAAAATATTGCTAGAGTTCGTCGAGATGAGGCTCAAGCTGCAGAAGAGGAGAAAGAACGTAAAGCAAGAGCTCAAAAAGCCGTAAGGATGAAAAATGAAACCCAAAAAATTGATTCATGAGCAATAAAAATTCAGTTTATAGATTTTCCAGCTTCCATGTCAAAAACTGTTTGAATCTTCTCTTCCAGGAAACTGAAGCCCGAATAAATTTACTCCGTGAACAATCCCGAAGAAAATACGATGGCCGGGATAAAACAGTGGAAATTGCATCGAAACCAGAAGTCCTTGAGCACGTGAATTTTTTCAAAGACATTGAGGATGGAAAAATCGATTACAACAAACCGAATGCAGAGCACGAGGCCGAGAAAAAAGAAGAGAAGGAGAAATATGAAAAGCAGATTGGATATTTGACGTATCTAGGACAGGACACGAACGAGGCAACAGGAAAAAAAAATTGGTACGACGAATTGCCTCTCAGGGTGACTGATGCTGAGCCCTCGAAAGAAATTCAGGAGAAAAAAAAATTGTTGCACGATCCTCTGGTAGATGTGAGAAGATATCTGAGCATCATGGGCTCCTCCAGCTCTGGAGACACCAGAGTCAAGTCAGAAACCTCCAGAAAACGTGAACTGACGTCTGACGACGAGATATCGTCGAAAAAGCACAAGAAGCATAAGAAAAAATCGAAGAAATGTAAATACGACAAGAGAGAGAAGAAACCGGATGTCGATATCGAGAGGTTGAGGGCCAAGAGATTGCTGAGAGAGCAATCAGAGAAATTTAAAACTGAAGCCCTCTTGGCCAAGATGAGGGGCGATCCTCTGCCTATCGTAAAAAAAGAGGTGTCCACACCGGTTATCAAACAAAAATATAATTCACAGTTTTGCCCGGAAATTGCTAGGCAAAATGCCGAGAGGACTCCTAGGCATTAGTCCTCGTCGTCTTGGACATTGTAGATAATGTATATTTTGTTTTATCGATAAAAAATTATTCCCACGCCCTCAGGAATTTTTTAGGATCCCTTGAAGATCGTCCACAAAAATCTCGATTGTTCTCGATTATTCGGAAACATTCAGAAAAATAACAGAAAGCGTTGGATTATTATTTGTTCGAATTCTGAATCGTTTTGTATGAATAAAAATGAAATTCAGACTGATGTATGATTTTTTTTAATTGATAGAAGTAGAATGTTTTGCATGACAAATGGCAATTATGAAATATTCATGAATTTCAATAATTCTGGGAGTTGCATTTTGCATTTCCCTGTTGCACACGTGATGCAAAATGGCCACCGCGTTGAGTTGAAGGATTTTCCCTGGAATTTTAATTATTCATTTATTAATTTTTCCTGAATATTCTGATGCATTCATCCACTCAGGTAAGCCCCAAATATTTAAGAAAATTTATTTAAAGAATTAAATCCACTATTCCGCTAGTATTTCCTCCATAAAAATGGAGTTTAATATTAAAGTAACCTCGAAGCAGACGCCTAGGCTTGCGGCGGGTGCTAAAACCGAATTTTCAAATTTAAATATAGGACAGGATGTCCAATTAATTATTTCATCCCAACGAACCCAGAGTCGATTGCATAATCCCACTCGAAATATTTTCTGAGATAATAATCCACTTGTTATTGTTGATATTTGTGAGATAACCTCTTCATTGAAGTAGGGAAACCAATCAATGAAGGTTAAATTGAAACTCAAAAAAAAAAAAAATTAACGAGCCCATTGAGCGGATATCTCTGGATCAAAGAGAAATAGCGAAATTAGTATCATGACCTTTTTTGTAGGTCTCATTCTGCTCTATAAAAAAGGTCATGAGAATAATTTCATTATCTTCTTTAGATTTAGAAATATTCTTGGAAGACTTCCAACGAGTGGTTAATTCCAGATTGTGAGGATTTTCTCATCGAAAAAATCCCAATTGTATTCGAATCATGAACGAGCCAGTATCCTCCGAGGACTCGTACCTCACCTGTGAGATCAACGGATCGCACTACATCCTGCAGCCGGTTTCAAATTCCCCTGAAGCATTTATAAATATGGAGAACCTAGACGAGGGCTCGATGACCTTTCCCTCAAGTCCTGATGCAGAACCTCCTGCAGAATCTGAGGGACAGAATGAAGATGAGGAACAAACAGTACCCCTGGTGTACCTTGGGGGTCAGATATACGCAGTGCAGGATGGTCAACTCCAGGAGCTCGACATCGCTCCTCTCCCTTCGGAAGTTCTTGACCTGGAGCTCACCTTGAACTCCCAAAAATCCTCAGTCATTCCCAACGTGAGAAGAAATCCTCAGGAATATCTTCTCGAGCCCTCACCTACCCCAGAGGATTCCCCCCAGGAGATATCCAAACTAGAACCCGATCCGGACTCCGAGTTCCACGATGAATTGGTTCTCGAGGATTCTGAAGACGATATTCACGATCTGCAGGACAAAGAGCTGAACGCCAATGATTTTATCGAGGTCGTTACAGCGTTCAAGTGCAAAATCTGCCCCTACACCACTCAAGATCGCTCCGAGCTCCTGAAGCACTTCAAAAAAACTCACACAAATTCCTCAACGCCCTCGCCCCTCGACCCTATGAAGATCGACGATGTGAAGCTGCTGTACATGTGTGGAGAGTGCTCCAACTGTTTTCCCTCGATGGAGACCTGTCGGGAGCACATGATCAAGGATCACCAGCTGACAGACAATCCCTCAGACTCTCCAACCCTCCAGCCTCTGGCTTCAGACCTCGTGGAGGCTGAGACTAAGTCAAATTCCAAGGCTAAAACCCCGAAGCTGATTGAGAACAGGGAGAAAAATGTACGCTGTAAATATCGTGGCTGCGTTCAAAAATTCAGCTCCAAGGAGATAATGCAGGCACACGCCAGCTGCCACGTGGACTCAGGGACAGTGAATTCGTACAGGTGCAGCATCTGTCAGGATGCCAAATTCGTCAAGTGGAGGGATTGTCTCATCCACCTGTGGAAGAAGCATCAGGTGGACATTGATCTTTTATCCTGTCCCATCTGCAAGACATACAAGACTGCGGCAATGATGAAGCTGTCCTCCCACATGAGGGTCCACAGTGATGACCGAGATTTCGAGTGCTCGCACTGTGGGAAACGCTTCAAGCAGTCCAGTCAACTCCGAAATCACCGAATTCATCATCTCGACAGAAAATCCATGGAGATCCCCAGATGGTACACCTCCAAGACCTGTGAAATGTGTGGAAAGACTTACGCCGATGCCAAGTGCCTCAGAAATCACATGCAGGCGGTGCATTCCAAACTCAGACCTTACGTCTGCAATATCTGTGGGCACTCCAGCTCCAGGAAGGCAAATTTACAGATGCATCTGAGGCAGCACACGGGGGATAAACCCTTCAATTGTGATCTCTGTGACTTCAAGACTGGGGATCACAACTCCCTGAGGAGACATATCATGAGGCACACGGGGGTGAGACCCTACAAGTGTCCTCATTGCTCGTACTCAGCGATACAGAGTAATAGTTATAAGAATCATCTCAAGGCCAAGCATCCAGAGTCCGCTGGCATTTTTAAGTGTGATTTGTGCTCCTTCCGGACGGTCAAGAGAGAGAGCTATCTGGAGCACTTGGGGGGACACGAGAAGGGACTCATTAAAGCAACTGTCAAAAAGGAAAATAAAGATAAAGGTAATTTTCAGTGGTATTTCCAAAATTTTACTGTTTTTATCAATTAATGAGTCGATTTTTCAATTTATCCAGATACAAATGGCGTTGAAGTTTTTCCTGGAAATATAGCAGCTGCTCAATTAATCTACAGCTGTCTCGGGGCATTCTCAAAGGATGGGAACACCATCGAGGCTAATTTGATGTCTTCCTCAACGTCAGCTGATGGCACATCACAGACCATCACCATTCAGATACCCTCCAAGCATCTGGAAGGCTCTTTGCCAATATCAGACAGCACCATCAGGCACTCGACGACGATCGACCAGGAAGATGACGAGACAATGCACTGTTTCCTTAAAATTCCACGTGAGGAAGAGGAAAATATCGACACCGGTGGCATCACTATACCTGCTGAACTCGATGACACCGATCCCCACATTTTAAACGTCGAATCTTAATCTGAACTTTTTTTAAGTCGACCCTAGTCACGATTTTTTTATTCCTCCTGTTGGTGGAAATAATTGAGGGGAATTCTCAATTGCGATGATTTTCGCAATTTGTACAGTTTTTCATTTTTTCATTGAGCTTCCCGTACTTTACTTTAATCGAGAACGAAGAGGAACGGTGAAATATAATTTTGAGAAAGATGTGTTCCGGGAAAAATATTATAAAACAATTTTCCCAAGTGTTTCGGGAGTTCAAATCCCGGGAATAATCTGTTCTTCAGGACTAAAGAATCGTGAGTAATTCACCATTTGATTTTACTTTTTCCAAAGAAATATTAGAAACGAGATAAAATCATGGATACTTACAATTTTTTACGATAGATTTAATTTGTTATCAGTCACGTCAGTTTTTTAAGAAAAAAAAACTGTTAATATTCTTTGTAAAAAATATTTAGTCAGAAAATATTTGAAACTGGCGCTAAAGCGACTGGGACGTTGATGAAATTTCCATTTTCAAATGCATTTGCAAATGTTTCATGAGAGTGATAATTGATGAGCGAGAGCTTCACACGTTTTTTTCTGATTACATTTATTTATAATTGTATAATAAAACGACACGCGTTTTACGATAAAAACTTAAAAATTCACAGTTGTAATATCTTCGAACGATTGGAAAATGAATGTCTTTCAAATCAATTTTATACAAGATCTCAAAGGTCAATTAACGTTTAGTTCTATTGAAAAAACATGAATGTTTAATAATTTCGTTGAGACATTGGAAGAACTCACGTTACGATTTAACACACAGATGCATCCGTATCGATTCGCCAACGGTCATTCAATTAAAACAGAAAATTAGGAAGTAGAGGCATTTGTACTGCTGAAAAATTAAATTATTAGAGAATACTGTGTATAAAATCAGAGGAACGATGACAAACGATTCTTTCTCCTCGGTTTGCCAATTTTTCCAAATCATGAAGCAAATTGATACGGCTTTCCCTCGTTATGTACAACTAATTATACATCGATACTAGACACTCGTCTGACATTTCGTGGTATTAACAGTCCTTTGGAAGTTCACCGTAGTACGCTGTCAGAGCTACCAGCTTTCGATCGAGGAAATTCTGTTCGATTTCCACCCCTTGTCCAGGTCCAGCCAACATAGCAAGCTGTAAAAAATTCAAATGATTTTCAATTAACAAAATATTCCCCTAATCACAGTCTCATAATTTTAAATACAGTAATTATTGAATTGCCTGAATAGTGTCAATATTCCTCGGCAAAAAGTAGGCGACATGCTCTGATATTTTTCTCGCAGTATTGAACACTTTCATTCCACCGGAAGGTTTAAAAACACTGTTGAGATCATAAGTTTCATGGTGCAAGTAGTCTGGACCACCCCAGGGTGGACTCAGGAACACAACATCGGCAATAAGTTTATCAGCGAGATGGAAGAAATCACCGACGATGAAGTCTATTCTATCCTCAACCCCATAGACTCTCGCATTATTTTTGGCGAGTTCGATTTTACTTGGATCGATGTCAATAGCAATTACTGAAAAATAATAAATTACATGAATCCATAAGTTCCTTTCCATTCATCTTCCAAATTTCTACCTCTTTCGCATTTAAATGCAAACTGAATAGCATTTCCTCCAGCACCACAAAAGGCATCAATGATAGTGTCACACTGGCACCGATCAGCAATATGAGCAGCAATTTTTTCAGGAGTCACTGAGAACCAGCTCTCTGAATTCAGAAAAAAAAGGTAATTAATCCCCTAATCATTTCTCTATTTTAATTTAATGCCGTCGACTCACCTCGATCAAGCTTGATGCCCTGATCAAACTTACTGAACAACCTATACCGTTTAACCCAATATTTCATCAATGTCCTGTCATCATCCACCTCAACAGGAAGACTGACGTTTCTCTTATTCTGCTTCCTCCTCCGTTTTTTCAACGCCTTCTTCCCACCATCCTCATCTGATATTTTGATGGTAATTACATCCTCCTCGTGCTGATCCATCTCCATCTGAGAGCCGAGCCCCTTATGGTCATCAACAGCATCCTCGAATACGTCATCATCACAAGCTTTGTACGAAGCACTGAAATCAGGCGGTGTCTCCAGAGAACTTGTACTGGGTTTACTGAAGACAAGTCTCTTAGCATGTAGCTTTGAGCTCACAGCTTCATCGCAATCGTCATCAGAGCTAGATGTGAAATGTGCCTTGGTATAGCTACCCTTATCATTAGCCTCAAGTTCTCCCTCAATTGGAAGCTTAATTGGACAATCAGAGAGATATTGCTTGACCTTATCAATGGTACTGGTTATCTCCACTCCATTTTCATCGAAATAAATGTGCCTGTTGCTCTTATTCCGATTGATCTTCATCTTCAGTTGTCTGTTTGGCAGTCTAATGTGTCGCTTTCTGTAAACAACTTCGCCCTGCAGCTTGACCTCCTTCTGATGCTCCTTGAATGTGTATCCCATCAAGGAGAAGGCCTTCTTAACAGTCTCCATGCCCTCCTGAGCCTCATCGAAATCAGCCTCATGACTTCGTTTCAAGGTCACTGGCCTCTCCTCCTGAGGCCTGTCCCCATCGCTGGACCCACCGTTGCTGGATCTCATAGAATTAATTGTGGAATTATGATTGGAGTACGTGGATGGTGTCGAGTCCTGAACGTGACCAACACCTCCCTGAGTGCCTTGAGTCGATGATCCTTTTGATGTTTCTTTGTGCTCAGTCTCATTCTCCTCTGACTTCACCGTCAGATTCTGCATCAGGTAACCGACCGAGTCGATGACCTTGCGTTTGGAATTCAATCTCCTCTTGGCCGATTTCTTCAGCCCCACTTTTCCATCTACCAGAGGCTCAGGGTCCTCGAAGGAGTCGTTGGCAAATGGTATCCTCGAGGAAACTGAATTTAAACTTTCAGTCTGCATCATCATGTATCTATTGGCAAAATTGGTGTAGTGCTTCTGGTATTGGATTTGAAAGTTCTCCTTCCAGAGTAACTGCCAATACCTGTCGTTGTCAGACGTCAAATCGTTGTCCTGATCAGAGCTGCTACTTGTGACATTGCTCTCGATGGAGCTGGTGACCGAGCTGAAAAGACTCAACGACTGCTGCGAGCTGGAGTCAAAGCTCGAGTTCGTCAACGTCAATTTGGTGACATTCGTCATCGAATCCGAAGTAGCATTTGTCTTGGCGAGCGACCCCGTTATCGAATCACACCTCGATATGGCTATCAGTCTTTCATCCTCATTGGAGTGCTGATTGTAGCTCTCCTCAGCGCTGAAAGGACTCAGGGGATTCCATCCATCGATCTCAGGTGACAGCTCAAAGTTCCCCATCTTCTTTCTATTGTCCTCAGCTTCTTTGTCGTTAATCTGCCTCGAGCTGCCGTCGAATGTAAAGCTCAGCTGGTCCTTAGCCTTGTCAGACCTGCTGAAGAGGCCCTCGAAGTTCGATCGCCCGATGTCGCAGTCCTTGTGCGCACAGGTTGGAAAACACGTGTTCTGCTCCGAAAACTTCTCGACAACTCTGATCTTCGTTGGTTTTTCAATCTCAACGAGATCTTCAGTTGCCATGTAACTGGGATTGATGTAGTCCGCGTACTTTGTTATCCATGAGCTCCAGATTAGGCGTTCACCATGATCTGCCCAGAATTTCTCCCAGGCGATGTCGATCATACTCTTCTTGTCGCTCCCGTAGACGACGTGAACGTTCAAATAGGAGTCATACATTTCGTTTATGACAAAGTCCTCTGGCTCGGTTGGTGAATCGCTTTGATCGTGAGTGCCGAGGGTGAAGGAGGCGTGCTCTGGGGTGTCCGAGGAATTTGGAGCTTGAGATTTAACTTGGATATCTTCCTGGAAGCCCGGAGTGTCGGACTCTGAGGGATTCTCACGATATTTATTGAAGCTATCGAGGGTTGTGAAGCTCCGCGAGTTCTTCAGCTTGGCATCTGGTGTTCTTAGGAGGCGCTCGGACAGGTAGAGGGAATTGCTCGTGGGTTTTGCGTCGTGTTCGTGGTATTCGGAGAGATCAGCACCCGAGTCGGACTGGTGAAGACTCAGCTTCTGACCCAGGGCGTACGCGGTGGACCTCTGGACTGAGTCCCGGACTGAATCGTGCTCGTCGGTTGAGTAGTTATTGTCTGTGTGGGATGCACTGCAGTAACAACTCACTGGCTCTTCCTGGAGATTATTATAGGGGATGAATGGGGGTCGCTAGGGAGACGAGACCCGGAGGATACTTACGTCGTGCTTTTCCGCGTATTGGGGGGGTTCTAGCGGGGTTTGTTTCAGAACGTCCAACATCTCCCCGAGGTAATCCGCCTCCGGGTTCTCAGGTTCGCTAGCATCTTCTTGAGTCAGGACTGTGTAGATCTCTGGATTGCTTCAGAGTCGAGACGAAACTTCATCAGTTTTTATTTCAGAGGACGGGAAATTTGAGGGATCGGCCTGACAGCGATACACGGGAGGTCAATGCTCGTGAGGATGACGTATCAGTCGAGAAATCGCAAAATGGCCTCCGTTTTGTGTCTTAACTTAAAAAAAATTGCGATAGCTCAATGAAAACTGACCAATCGTTGAATGGACTCGAACCGGTTTATGAGTTGGTACTCAAATTGAACGGATAATTTTGAATCGCCGAATTTAATGAGGGCTAGAGTACTCTCGGGACATTGTTACGTCCCTTTACATTTTACGTCAGAAGTTTGGAATTGCACATGCCTCAATCTCCATAAAACAAAGTGAAACCGCGATGAGGAGCATCGTAAAAAGTTGCTTCAACTACAACTCCTCATAATTCCAATAACCAAAAAAAAAACACTTGGAAATTGGTTTTAGTTGTTCAATATTCGGAAATTATTAACAGCTTGGCTTTTCATTCGAAACTGGACACGCGAATGAATCGGGGAATCGACCGCAAAAAATTTATCCCAAGGGATTGTTTCATCCCTTTGCACTCCGTCGTTCTCTTCAAAGTTTAAAATTGAACCCTCGTTCTAACAGAATTTTTTAGAAGCCTCGTAAAACAAAATGCAACCATAACGAAAAACATCGTAAAAAAACAGCTAATAACTGCAACAATTTTTCATTACAGCAGTAAAAAAATTTAATCATCGGTATCTCAAGAGTGTAGGGATATCTTCGAGTATTTTTATTAAAGGACAAATTCCCAGGTTTTCATGACCTATTAATACCGTCAACTCATTAATTTCTGAGTTAAAAAAAAATTATCTCGATTTCGTTGTAGCGACGAAAAAATTCTGGAGGCTGCGATGATCTGCCAATGATTTTGCCTCATAAAATAAAAATTACCTTGAGCCTGAGCTGTGGGATCAATGCAAAACTTCATGCATTCTCTGAACTTTGACATTTTAATTTGCAGAATAAACTGCAATACTGGATTTTTCCAGGAAGGAAAGTCAGGGTTAGGTCAGATGTCACGACATTGATCAATATGTAACAATGAGCAATTGACGTGATAAATTCGAGTAATCACGAAAAATTGGGTCAACAGAGATTTTTCATTCTCGTCCATAAACAGGTGGTTAAAATAATGATTAAATTAATCTAAAGCTCATTTGTTTTAATTCGTCTCAGAGGAAGGGCTGAGCTATTCCAATGTCCAGGCACTGATTGATCATTGAAAAATATTCTCAAATTTGTAAAAATCGTTTTGATATTTACCGGATGAAAACTCGGCTGCAGAGACAATAAATGTGACTATCGGGATCAGGATAATCTGTCCTGTTGGCGATGTAGACCTCCGCCATGGGCTCCCAAAAGTGATCACACATGATTGCTGAATTCGTTTGATAAATACAACTTGTTCAAATTGTTTAACAATTGAACAGGATTTATCACACGCCTGTCAAATTATCATGGTGATAATATTCAGGAGTAAAAACAGAGACCACCATTTGTCCTGACTGAGGAGAGCACCGCTCTGAATATTGTCGAGGTTGAATAACCCCGGCTCACTGCCTTCCCAGAATGCAACGTTTAAAAAAAAAATCACTGGAAATAACAACCCAGGAGATAAGTTATCGACGTCTGAGTATTGACTGAATTTTTTCACTGCAGAAAAATCCATTTTCTTGCGAAACTCCACTTTTTCGTAAATATCTCCGAATCCCAGGAACCCAGAAAAATTTTCCTAATAACCTCTTTTGTGCCTCTCAATTTCCCCCATAAAAAAGGTTCTATCAAAAATTTCATTATCTCCCAAAATTTCAGAGTTATCGCGGAAAAAAAAAATCAAGTCGCCCCTTTCCGCTGCCTTAGTATCACCATAATTAATAATAAAAAGTAATTATTGTATATTTATTAAGTTAACAAATGAAAAATGAAAAAATATTTCAACCCCAGAATTAATTTTTAAAAATGAATAAATTCAAATTTTCCCGCCGCGCGCAAACGCCGTGACCGATCGATATATTTCGAAATCGATTGTAAACTTCGACTGCTCCCCTCTCAATTCCTTGAAACCTCTCATTCGCTGTTTGTAGTTCGTGTATTCGTCATCCGTTCGGCGCGCACCCGCGCAACAGGTGATGCGCCGTGTAATTTTCCGTGTAATCCATTGAAATATCGTGATAAAATAAACAAAATAATCGAAAAGACAAGTGTCCTCGAGTGTGCGTGAAATATTTTCTCCATTTAACCGTATAAATACCTTCACCACCGCTAGAAATTCGTCATCACCAGTGGAGTTCAGTGACAAAGAGAAATGAACCGTGACGACTTCTTGTGCACTCGTACCAGTAATCATTTAATCATTTAAAAAATGTCAAAGTGATTGTGACCGTGATTTTCATTGTGCCAAGGAATACAACGACCCATCGACAAGAATAAACTTCACGAGTAATTCACAACAACATTGGACACATCCTTGGACGATAAAGGTAAACAATATTATGCAGATATAGAAATAATTTTGTATCGAATTGTTGAAATCACGTGGGATTTTCCACATTCTCAACAATTAATCATCTCGAGTGAAAGTACAAGTGGGATGACGAGTGTAAAAAATTCATTCAACTAATTACAACGTTTATTTGAATCTTCTGACACATGGTAGTTGGTATGAACGATATAAATCATGGTTTCATTGCCTCTCATAAACAGTAGTCGCTCTACAAAGATTTCTTCACTGAATACTCGGTGGAAGGGACTGTTGCCCCATGTAGTTTTAATCCCAGAATAAACTCAAATAAAGCTCGGGATGATTTCTTTTTTTAGGCCCTTTGAGATAGGAATACATGTTGCAACGCCATAATTGCATGCTTTTGTATATTCCGGGCTGCTTTGACGCCATGTTTCAATCGTTCATGCATTCACATACTGTGGAATGCATAAATATGGGATACACATGGTGGAGAAAACGTGTATGCACAGGTGATAAGAATCATTATCCCGTAATTGCTGTGAATAACACGCGTGAATAAAACATCGAGGGGTCTCATTTTTTCCTCCGACACTCGAGGGGAATTCAAGTTGATAAATTTTTAAATTAATTATCGTGATGATTGGAGTTGATGTTTCAAGTAGTCATTGAGAGTTTCAAGTACTTTTTGTACTTCCTGTCGTGGAGTTACAGTGAGATGAGATGTGAAGAAAATCGAGTTATCAAAAAAATTATTTTTTTCTTGCTGTTTTGCTGGGCCTCTTATCAATTTCTCGTAAATTTCAAACATAAAGACCAGATGGTTTTCATGTTTTCCTGACAATTTGGCTGGCATTTTCCTTCCGATTTCCCGGTCTGTCAATTACCCCGAAGGTCAGTGTCGAGGAGTGAAGGTCACGGTGACCTGTCAGAAGAACTCATAACTCAAAAAAATATGAATAAAAAAAGATCATAATGATCCGATTGAATTCGATTGAATGATTTTGAATTGTTCGAGCAGCTCGAATGATCCAGGGATCGTGGGAATTTCTCCCCAATTTCACTCACAAATGAAAGATCACAATCTAAAATTGAGAGAATCTTCAGACGAATATAAAGATGACGTTAGCTGGCCCTCGGGGTCCTTGGCATACCGACCAATTAAATCATACGATTGTATGATGTCAATTTGATGAAAGTGAACAGTTCTGTATGTACATACATGTGGAGTATTTCCATTTGGTACGGATTTCATTCGAATCGTCAAGTGGGCACGGCCACAACCACCACTTTAAAACCCGTTTTCACAGTTGTACTGTGTGTGGGTGCAGCATTGCAGAAATGGGAGGGAAAAAAAAAATTGTCTGGAATAAAAAGAAAAATGTCAAAATGCCCACGCCATTTACATATTTGGATTGTAACAGCGATTCGTTACCTGTTTCAAATTTTTAACCGACAAAACTCCATCTCATCTGCTAAATCCCAACGATTATTCAAATCAATCGTACAATTTTATCCTTCACCCATCTGCATTACTACCGTTTCATTAAAATAATATAATTATTGGATTGAGTGAGTAGAAATTTTTTTATGGAAGAAATTACAAACCTTTTCTGCGACATCCAGCTCATGTACATTTTTTTCTTGGTTGGTACAATCAAGTAGACTGATTGTACATGTCTGTAGAGTCAGAGTCGCGAAGGTACAAACGATTATTTCCAAGTACAATCGGCCTATCATTATTTTCGAGCTAGTACAAACCTT
>NW_011887834.1:0-74347 GCF_000806365.1 Fopius arisanus
TGCGTGAATGGTGAATTTTTTTTGGAAATTTTCCAGGTGCCATTTGGTCAAAAAGAGAAAAAAATTAAAAATCACGCCCCGAGGGCTAGTTCACGCTTATTATGAATCGCGGGGGCCTCCGTCCCTCAGATCCGTTCACCTTTTCCTGGAATTTTTTGATCAAATGGCACTTGGAAAATTAAAAAAAAAAATTCACCATTCACGCAATAATGAAAATCCCAGGAAATGCTGAACGGATCTGAGCGGGGAGCGCCCCGCGATTCATAATAAGCGTGAATTAGCCCTCGTGGAGTGATTTTTAATTTTTTCACATCATTTTTCTATTCGGAGATATTCAACATTAAAAGTTATTAACAATTTCCTTGAAAATTCAGCCACTGGCTAACGAAAAAATTTGTTTTGAATTTATTCTTGGTAACAAATAAAAATTCAAATTCTTTCACTACCAACAATTTTCCCGACAAATAATCAACAAATGAAAGATCAAATAATATTGAAAACATATCTGAATCTGTCGGAGGTGAACGGTAAAATGATGAGACAATCTATTTTTCTGTACGACTCGGTGTTTTTCAAATTGAAATAATCGCTCTTGGATTTTATGATAAAAAAATTGTTGTTGATGGAAACCTCGAATAGATTATCATAATTGAAGCGATATCGAGTTGAATTAATGAGGAATAGATATTGATTGAAAATAGCCTTCATGGAGAAGGGCTGGTGAATCAACGGATCGGTGGCGGGTGAAAGTCGCGGTGTTATCCAGCTATATCTGGTGGCAACTGGTTAGCTGTCGATGGCAATCGAAACCCTGGAGATATCCTTGGAAAAAAGCCCGGAATTCCCCGGGCTAAATTGCACCCGATTCAGGGTCTCCGGACGTAACCGTAAAAACCAGACGCAGACGCAGGAAATTTCGGGGAGCAATTAACTTTCGGTTTACCTGAGACGACGACATCCCACGATTTATAGGATTTTTTTGTCCAGAAATGGATGAATTATTGTCATCCACTCGGATTTTTACCTGCGCCATTTTGGTGCGATAAAATTATTCACTAGATCTACACAGGATTCATTACACAATGGACTAATTATTGGGGACCGGAATTCGGATCGACTTCCGTTTAATCAAATTTGAGATCAATTCCATTCGAGCAAACAATAGTTTTTCGACTTTTTTGGGCACTTTTTTTATTACTCTTGTAAATACAGTTATAAATGGTTTTGTGTTTTTATAACATCATGTTCTTTAACACAATAATTTTGTTATCATTCCCAGGAGCGGCTGTGGGACGTGACAATCGTCCCCTGGACACGTTAGTATCGAAATTATCATCACGAAATCCAGGCAGTGAATTCCAGGTGCATTCCCACGTGAATTGGCCTCGGCGAGGCAACCACCAGTTCCGAAGCATAGTATTGTAATATCCAATTGAATGCCATTTAATTGCACCCTCGAGGGAGTCACTGTTGTACTTTTCATGGAATTTCCAAAAAGTTCCAAATGTTATAGAGAAATTTCATGCTTTTCTTTTTCCTTGAAAATAAATGAAAATAAATGTCCCCTCACATTTTGAGGAAATGCCGTTTTTTAATTTTTACCCTCAGAATTTTGTGCTAAATTACACAGAATTTTAATTTCATTTAATTCTATTGTTTAATTTTCACAACTGAAGACCTGAAATTTCAATGCAATTATTCCGTCAAAGTGCTGAAAAATTCGAGACATTGAGAGAAGAATATTATATATTTAATATTCATGTTCCCTTGAAACAACAATTGAATGTTTATAATGAATTTGTTCATGAGTACGAGTCGGCCGCTGAAAGACTTACTGTCACATTTTTCATGAAACATCGAAAAATGACTAACAGTACTCGAGCCTAACTTACGCAATCGATATGAAAATACACATGTAGCAGGAATAGCCACTTTTGAGGAATGCCCCGTACTTTTATAGCATCGTCACTGACACCGTTGGTCATACATGCATGACTTAAGTTGCCACCATTCCCCGACGATTGTACTACAGCGTAAAAGTATGAAGGACTCAAAGCAGAAGATCTGCAATCACGCGACTCAATGGATTATTATTCCATCGGGACTAATCACTCCAAATAAATCTCCGAGTGCATCGATTCACAAGTCAGATCCTTTCACAATTCCGGATTGATCGATTGTCGAGGAAATAATATAATTTCAGATTTTCCCACTGGAGCGAGAAATTACAAAATCCATTTCCTCCAATTAAAAAGTATGATTACTCTGAACTTGAGAGTACTTCCCAAGGATCCAGATGACACTGGAAAAAAATCGGTGAATTTTCCAGTAAATTACCCAAAAAATGATTTAACCATCTCTTTGTATAATCTTTTCGAAAGATTATTGGAAAATTAATTTATTATTGAATTAAATTTTCAAAACCTCATCAAATGACCTAGAGTAATAAAAATCAGATGGGATGAACGAAATAATGACAAAAGCGATTCGAACCGATTTCCCGTATTTTTACGACTCGACTTAACTCGTACGTTTTACTACGATGTGGCATAGTAAACCTTACATAACGAATAATTGATAAGATGAATAGTCCATCTGACAATGGTGCTGCATAAATCAGCCAAAAATACTGTACATCCGATTCATTGTACTTTTAATAACTCTACAATTAATAGGTCCCTTGAACTTTCATTGTAATCACTCCCCCCCACCGATTTTCCATTCCATGAATGAGCTGATATTAAAAAGAGAAGACAAAAAAGCGAAAGACACATTATCCCTACTTCACTCTTGCTACGGAGGTGGACACCTCCAACCAGGTGATGTGCAGTGGCAGTTAGCAGATGATCGGCATCAACTTGACAAGTTATTGAAACACATTTGATCACCCTGATTTTTTATTTAAAAAAACGTGACTGAAAAATCCAACATAAAAAGAACTGATTGACTCAGTCCAATAATCAATTCTTTTCAATTCATAATTCTTTTGGAGTGAATTTCGTTTGATATTCTTCCTCAAATATTCCCCATAACAGTGCAAAAATGAATGTTGAGGTGAGTGATAATAATAAATAATTAATTATTGAGGTAATTGATATCGTCGGTGACGATTAAAGTCCCAGCTCATGATTTTCCTGTCAAAATGGAATGCATTGCTTTCTAATAAATTTTAATTAGATCATTTGTTATTTGGAGACCTTGAAATTTGAGGTCAGATATGTCGGTGAATTTTCAGATTAAAAGACGTATTGTGTTGGTAATAAAAATGATATTACGCTTTGACATTTGTCTGGAGATAATGAAAAGACAAATTGACGGCGGCGCTTTAAAATGGTATAAAATGTTGGCCAACAAGTTGTGGGGGTAGATTAGAGCAGACAGAATGGATTTTCATTCTTGAAATTCATTCATTCAAGCATAAGTTCATTTCGGGTGATACCATGCCCAAAATTTTGTGTAAAAACATAAAATATAGTCATTAAAAAATGCTGACATTATTGCAATATTTAAAAATAAATAAATCGTTTGCTTTTGAATGTCAAGCAGAGGTGATGACAAATTTTCTTGTTGAATAATTTAAAAAACGTTACAAGACGGTTTTCAATACAGAATGGAGAAATACTTAAATACAAAAATACCGTGAGAATACCCAAAAAAATCAGAAGCCGTAGAATCCTGTGTTTTACCCTTGAAGACTGCATAATGTCCATTATTCTCAGTTAAAAAATGGAAAATCTCCAATGAATTCCGAAACATTTGTACATTCTCGCGTCTATTCTTACGATAATCATTCATCAGAATAAACATAAAAGTAACATGATACAGAAAATTAGTCCTTGAATAGCGCATACTACCGATGCAGTACGCGCAATTATCAATAATAATTGTTTCATACGCTTGTAAAATATCAGATATCCACGTGTCATCCAATGATTCCATGACCGACTAGTTCATTAACCCATATTTTCCGGCGCCGCAATGTCTAGTCTCCATTGTACCCTAATGAGAGGAATAAATCTAATTCCATTCACTTACGCCGAATAAATTTCTATCCAACTCATGTAAAAATCCAATAATAATAAAATAATCATTAAATATTCATTATTACGATTTTATAAATTAATGATGATCGTCTGGAGGAAGAATAGATTTTCTACAATACTTTAAAAGCTAGTCTCAGTGAAAATAAAATGCTCATTATTTCCTAAAACGGGGAAAAACCTCTAGAATTAATGACTTTCAATGAATAGTAATGAAGACGGTAATGAAGAGATGGGTTTACGCGGTTTTTGAGGAAATTATCTGGGTTTTGCGGGAGTTGCCGGAGAGAATTGCCGAGGCGGGGGAAACATGTAAGTGATTAACATTTTTAAGAATTTTTGTATTGATTTAGGTCATGAATAGTGATAACGATTTACTAGTAAAGCAGTGAATTATGTTGAAACAACATTTGCCGATTGTTTAGCGGTTTATCGACTTGGATATGAACTCATTGTTCCTACAATATTTTAAAGATTAATGCATTGGCGAGAATTTCTGCCGTAATTATCGGAGGAATTCGCCGGATAAATGTACGTGAAAATGAGTTCGTGCAATAATTACTCATAATAGCGCGAAACGGAGAGATTTATTTAGAAATCACGCTAACGAATGGTAATTATATTGACAAATACCAGTCTAGGTATTTTTACCAGGTTTTATAATAATAATAATCATCAGAAAATCGACGAAATATTATGTAATTGTTAATCAAATTTTTTAGGAAAAATTCCTGGTCCGATAATTAATTGTTGGGGCAATTTAAAAAATAAATTGCTTTTGGTGGTTTGAATGGAATGTTTTGTAAAAAAAAAAAATTAGAAACTTCGCTTTCATTTTCTTTTTTTTTTTTGCCCCACGTGAAAAATTGAGATGGAGCGATCGGGAATAGAAAGTGTCCTAGCCCTTCCCCATTCTCATCCTGAGAAGAATCAATTTTTCGTTACGATTTCATTATTCGAAGTAAAAATGTTTAACTCCTGGGATTAATTAACATTGAATTATCATTCAGGGTGGAGCCGAGAATCCCGTATTCATCGATGATGATGGATTCAGTAAAATTGACCTGCGAAAAGCCGAATCCGAAATTAGGCAGAAGGTACGAATCCCCTAATCACTCAATTATCTCGATAACCACTTGTCCTACACCAAAAAGGTAAATATCTCTATCTCTAAAAAAAGTTCATCAACATTTTTCACTCAAGCCACTCATTTCTGAGATACTTGCCCCCAAAAATATTTTCCACACTGAGAAAAAAATTCAAAAAATTGAATCAAATTAAATGAAATTCTTTGAAATTTTCAAAATTCTGAAAAACACACATTCACTCAAATCCAGACCAACATTGATAAATAGTAATTTTAATGAGCATTTTTTATGACAATTAGTGTATTTTATAATTTTTTTTCTCAGTATCTCTGTGAATAATTTTCCTTTAGAAATTTTCCGATTTCTGTGAATCCCCAGGAGTTCAACCCCGGGCTGGAGCTGAAGAAATTGCCACCCTCAAATCAGCCTCCCCCCGAGGAGGCCCGACCAACCTGGAGTAACAGCTGGGAATTCCTGATGTCGTGCATCGCGATGTCAATAGGTCTGGGTAACGTCTGGCGTTTTCCCTTCACAGCGTACGAAAACGGTGGTGGTGCCTTCCTAATTCCTTACATGATCGTATTATTCCTGGTGGGGAAGCCCTTCTATTACCTCGAGATGATAATGGGTCAGTTCACGAGCAGATCATCGGTGAAGATGTGGTCAGCAGTTCCAGCATTGAGAGGAGTCGGATGGGCCCAGATGTTCTCGATGGTAGCTGTTGGCACGTACTACTGCTCCCTGATGTCAGTAACACTCATCTACCTCTTCGGGAGTTTCAATACCGAATTACCCTGGGCTCATTGCCTCCTCGAATGGGGGGATAATTGCGTTAATTCCGGTAAATCCAATGTCACGAGAAATTCATCAATAAACGTTGGTTCCATTAAGAGCTCAGCAGAACTTTATTTCTCGTGAGTCTTTCAATTTCTTACACTTTTCTCATCTCTAATTAATTTGAAAATGTCAATATTTTCTTTGTGTGAAAAAAATTTCAAATATTTGAAGATATTTAAGAAAATTTCTCAATGACGTTTTTCAAATAATTAATAGGAAGACGGTGCTGAAGGAAAAGTTGAATATTGACGATGGAATCGGCTTGCCAGACTGGAAGTTGACCATCTGTCTGCTTGCAGCTTGGATCTGCATCTTTGCTGTTCTAGCGAAAGGTGTCAAAAGCTCGGGAAAAGCAGCTTATTTCCTCGCAATATTTCCCTACATTATCATGATTGCACTCTTAATCAGAGCTGTTACCCTCGAGGGTGCTGTCAATGGAATCGTCTTCTTCATCAAACCCAATTGGGATAAACTTTTCGATCCCAATGTGTGGTATGCCGCTGTCACCCAGTGCTTTTTCTCCCTGTCCGTTTGCTTCGGAGGAGTCGTCATGTACTCCTCTTACAATGACTTCAGTCATAATATTTATACGTGAGTACAGCTCTACAGATCAATTAATTAAAATGAAGCAATTGATTAAAGTGATTAATCAATTTACTGAGTAATTATAAGAGAAATTTTCAATTGTTGGGGAAAAAAATTTCTCAATATTTCTCATAGTGAAGTTAATAATTAACGAGTCGATCTCTGTATCACTCAATTGAATTTTAATATCGCAGAGACGTTATAGTTGTGACAACCCTAGACACTTTCACCAGTCTCATAGCCGGTTTCACGATATTCGGCATCCTGGGTAATTTGGCCCACGAACTCGGCACCGATGACATCAGCAACGTAGTCAGGGGTGGAACAGGTTTGGCATTCATCTCCTATCCCGATGCCATCGCCAAGTTCAATATCCTCCCCCAGGTGCGATACCTCGTAATATTATCAAAGGTAATTATAAAATTCATCCCTTAATTATTGAATCGTCCTGTCCAGGTGTTCTCATTCTTGTTCTTCCTGATGCTATTCGTCTTGGGAATTGGCAGTGCCATCGCTCTGACTGGAGGTATCGTCAGCATCATCTGCGATCAATTTCCCAGGTTCAGGTACTGGTACGTTGTACTCGGCACTTGTCTCTTCGGTTTCTGCGTTGGAACTCTTTATTGCACACCGGTAATTACACAAATATTGAGGAGAATAACAGGAAAAAAAAAATTCTAGTAATTTTCTGGTATTTTTTTTAAATAAAGGGAGGACAGTTCGTCCTCGGTCTCGTGGACTACTACGCCGCCTCATTTATCGTTTTCTGTCTGGCCACTCTGGAGATCACTGGAATTTTCTGGATCTACGGCCTTGAAAATTTCCTCAGTGATGCCGAATTCATGTTGAAAAAACGACCCAGTATTTATTGGAGATTCTGCTGGGGAATTGCCACACCTTTAGTACTCGCTATCATCCTTATTTACACTATTGCTACATTAACGCCCCTCACCTACGGTGGTGTTTATTATCCCGATAGTGCATATGGTGAGGATAACTTGAGAATACTCCATCAATCTACCAACATTTTTAAAATTATTCCCTCTCTCCTCAGCGAGTGTTAATTATTTTTCCTGTAATTTCAGCTGCCGGCTGGACACTCCTGTCATTCGGAATTATCCAAATCCCCTTCTGGATGGCTTACACCTTCGTAAAAAACCGTCATCTAGGCCTATACGAGGTGGAAATCATAATCCTCAATGATCGTGTTAATTTCGTATTCATGTGGGTCTCATGATTTTTTTTTTTCTGGAAATTACAGATGCTCGCGACTTCATTCCAACCGACTCCTCTCTGGGGGCCAATATCCCCCACCAATCGTACAGCTTGGAAGCAAGTTAAAGAGGTGCTACGAAAAAAACAAGCGACAAGAACAAGTTCACGACTGAAACAATTCATCTACGTTGTCTTCTGCCAAGAGGATAAATTGACGTGAACAGTTTATCTCCTGGCGATTGTAAATATATTTTTTCTGGATTGATGGGTAATAGTTGTAATCGAGAACAGCCTTCAGTATTATAGACCCCAGGATGAGTAATAAGTGCGGAAGATAAATAAATAAACTGTGATTATTTCTCAATGACGTGACTAATCCATCGGCGGTGTAAAGATGAGATGTTGCGAGATTGTTTTCAATGTTCATGTGCTATCTGACTGATTATTTCATCAGTCACTTCTTTGTCGCATCAATTCAATTTATCAGGATAAACTGTATTATGGGTGTTAATACATTGTGTTTACAGATGGTGAAAATACTCTGAAAAATATGTTTGATTGTTACTATTTCGTATTATTACTTCAATATCATTTTCGCTTTGTCATCATGTTAAATAAAAAGTGCCAGTCGGTGCATTATTGGAATTAATTTGTGACTTTGGCTCATTGTTATTCGAGAAAAATTCAATGACAAATTCAGGATTGAATTAAAGAGGAATTCTTTAAACTTTGATGAATTTATCTTTGAGATTTGGAACTTATCAAAAATTCTGCGGGGTTTTTATTTAAATTGTCGATTATTGTATTTATTTTTGCGCTAAAAGATTTGTGTCGAGTGATAAAAATTGACAGGCGCTATTCCATTGGAAATTCAATTGAATTTTTCCAAAAATAAGCGCTAGATTTTTCGATCCATTCCTCGGCGCATGTTTAGGGCATGATTGAGTGGTGGCGTGGAAAAAATAGTTGATTAATTTGTTTTTGATTACAGCAGCTCGCTGATAAATCAAAATTCAAATTTCATTGACCAACAAATGATGAAATTGATAAAGAAAAATCGTAATGCGATGAATCATTGACGAAATGTGAGGATTTAAGAATGAAAGGGATTAGCCGCTTCATAAAGTGCCGACGTATTTTCAACGCTTTCAAATCCAAACAATTTTCATAATGTATTTATAAGAACTGTATGTTTAATATCTAATTGTTGCATGAATTGAATTCATTACAACAAAAATCACAATAAATGAATTACACTAATTAAAAATCCAACGAGTCTATTAAAAATGCCAATATTTCTGGGGTGATTTCCCCAAAACAATAATTTTTCCATGAGAGGATAAATTCAATTATACATTAATTTCCAGGCAAGTTAATGAATGAAATTGCAAATACATGTACATCCTGCGAGTAAATGATATAAGATCCTGATTTATGCAAAATAATGCAAAACAATTTTCAAACTAGAATCCTCAACTCTCGATCAATCATCTCAATATCCAGCAAGGACTTGCTGTTAATCAACTGGAAAAACCTGCAGCGTGTATCACAGATCCATTGACAGTCTTGACTGTGATAGTGCTTGTGCAAGTTATCTCTGATGTTAAAAAAGAGAGGGGACACCTTGGGCTCTCATTACTTTTCTGTGAGCGAAAGCTCAGTTTCCATATTACTGTCAAGCCCATTGGATACTTGACATGTTACCACTCCACCACTGGTCCCAATAGTTCTCATTTAGAAATTCATTTCCGTTCAACTCCTCGGCGTAAAAATAATAATTCTGTAAAATCTAGTTATACCGATCAGGATGAAAGTGGTAAGTAGTGTTATCTCCTCGAGAAATTTGAAATTAAATAGTTCATGCTGATAAGAAAATTGATTTTTTCGCAAGTATATTTCAAAGTATATGGGAAATTGTTTAACAACTTTCAAATTTAAGTATAATTTCCCATAACTTACGAGTGTAACAAATTAATAGTACGTCACAGCAAACATTTGCACTTGAATCTAGATACGCAATCATCCGGGATGATTAATGATCGAGGCCACAAAAATGATTCTTAAACAAAGCGTCTGGTACAGGTGGCCATAAATTTGTTAATTAAAAAAAAATTACCTCGATGAAAAGCTCCATGAAATCCGAGTGATTTGGAGAGTCAAATTTTCAGGCAACGATGAGCGGCCACGAGAATGAGGCTTTTGACCCAGAACCAGAAGGTGTGCCTTCATCAGGCAAAAAATCTCCGAGTAAAGAGAAGACACCCCGAGGATGGAGCAACAGCATTGAGTTCCTAATGTCCTGTGTAGCCCTTTCCGTTGGCTTCGGCAACGTCTGGCGATTTCCATTCACAGCTTATGAAAACGGAGGTGGTGCCTTCCTAATTCCCTACATAATCCTACTAATCCTAGTGGGCAAACCCTTTTACTACCTCGAGATGATACTAGGACAATTCTCCGGAAAGTCCGCGACGCGAGTCTGGGAATTTTCTCCAGCATTCACCGGTAATCTTTCAATTCATCCGATTAACAAAAACTTTCACTTTACTAAATTCATTTGATTTGTCAATAGATTGAGAGTCCAGGAAAATAATGGGTGGAATTTTGTGGGATATTAAAATGCCATTGTATGCCAAGACACTATCTGATATTTCTGTTTGAAAATGCAGATAAATATCACGTAAATTTGGTGCTTTCAAAGAATTCTTAAAATTAAAAAAAAAAAAAAAATCACCAGTGATGCATCGATAGATTATGGAAAAATGCTATCGCACCCATTAAGATCCTCCATCAACGTGACAATTAGATATTCAAAGTGTAATTGGAAGAATCAATTAGTCTAAATTCCAACTAAGTAGACACTTCTACAGTGAATTAAACATAAACAAAATTTGATTTCGATTTTTATCAGGTGTTGGATGGGCCCAGCTAGCATCGGTGGTAGCATTAGCCTCGTACTACTGTTGTCTAATGGCCTTAACCCTTTTCTATCTCGTATCATCATTTTCCTCTGAATTACCTTGGGCCCACTGCAGAGAGGAATGGGGCGACTCCTGCATTGACTCTGGAAAAATTGGCGATAGTATCCTGAATGGACTAACCAGTAATGCGACAAGGACACATGCGACGAGAAATACATCTTCACTGAGAACTTCGGCGGAATTATTTTTCTCGTGAGTTATTTTCCTAGAAATATTTTCAATGCTAATTGCTGATGAAATTATATTAATTGTAAATTATTGGCAAAAAAATTGTTGATAATCCTCCAGGAAAATAGTGCTGAGGGAGAAGTCGTCAATTGACGATGGGATAGGATTGCCAGATTGGCGTCTAGCAATTTGCCTGGCAGCTAGTTGGGTCTGCGTCTTTGCCGTTTTGTCGAGAGGAATAAAGAGCATGGGGAAGACCTCGTACTTCCTGGCAATATTCCCTTACATCGTGATGATCGCCCTCCTAGTGAGGGCTGTTACCCTCGACGGGGCAGTGGACGGCATTCTCTTCTTCATCAAACCCAACTGGTCGAAATTGCTGGAACCTGGTGTCTGGTATGCCGCTGTCACACAGTGCTTCTTCTCGCTGTCAGTCTGCTTTGGTGCTATCATCTCGTTCTCCTCGCACAACAATTTCAGGCATAATATTTACAGGTACACCGAATTTCTATTTCACATACAATATGGACATCTACATCTGTAATTCGTTCAATCGATATTGTTATGGTTTTAGAGATGTCATCATTATTACGAGCTTGGATACTGTCACAAGTATGATTGCTGGGTGCACAATATTTGGAATTCTCGGAAATCTCGCCAAGGAGATAGGAACCGACGACATCTCGACTGTCGTCCGGTCTGGTACTGGTCTGGCCTTCATCTCGTATCCCGATGCCATCGCTAAATTTTCATTAATTCCTCAGGTGTGCAAAACTCTAATTCAACTTCATTAAAAAATTTCTAGCTTCTCCAAGAATAATTCAGCGAATTCCATTTTAAAATCGAAATAATGGAGTTCAAATGCTTGATCTGTGAAAAAATTTGAGTGAAATAAAAACAAAAAATTCCCTGTAATTTGAATGGAGGAATTGAATTCGTATTTTTTTTAGCTGTTTGCAGTGCTGTTTTTCATTATGATGTTTGTCCTGGGTGTGGGCAGTGCAGTGGGCATGAGTGGAGCAATAATTGAAGGACTCACTGGACAATTTCCAGGGATCAAACACTGGCAGATTGTTTATCCAGTTTGCTTCATTGGATTTTTGCTTGGGCTTGTTTATATTACTCCTGTGAGTATTGACAATCACGTGGGAGAATGATTGACTGAATGAATAGTAGAATATTTTTTGTTTATCCAGGGAGGACAATTTATCCTGGTTCTGGTAGATCGTTATGGCACGTCCTTCGTGGTTTTCATATTAGCTGCTTTCGAGATTACTGCAGTCGTCTGGGTTTATGGTAATTATGAAAAATATGCCATCACTCATGAAACAATTACGTTTCAAATTGTGCGTTTACGCCAATAAATTTTATTAGAATTCTAGAGTTGAATTAAAAAATGCCAATTGTTCTGGGTGTAGGAATAGAAAATTTCTTGGAGGACGTCGAGTTTATGAGCAAAAGGGAGCCCAGTGTCTACTGGAGGTTGTGCTGGTTCATCGTGACGCCTCTGGTTCTCATCATAATTTTTCTGTACACAGTATCGACATTGCCACCTTTAATTTATAGGAATGTACCGTACCCCGAATCCGCCCATATCGCTGGAGGAATTATTCTCGCCATGGCGATCTCCCAAATTCCCATCTGGGCGGTTGTAGCCATGATCAAGCGTAGAGACACATCTATTATCAGAGTAAATATACATTCAACACCTAATGCTTTCTCTGTAAATTCTCTTAAATTTCCGTTGGATCTAATGAGTTCCAGAGATTTCACTAGATTTTTACTGTATTTTTTATCAGATGGTGAAGAGTGCGTTCAGGCCATCCGCTGAGTGGGGTCCAGCTGATCCTCATATGAGACAGGAATGGCTCATCTTTAAAGAAGAAAAACTGAAGATCAAGAGTCTTCGGACTAGCCCTCGATGGCGACAAATACTCGATGTTATCTTTATAATTAAATCGAGAGACTCGTGAGAGGACAATATCATTTGTAAATAATTATTTGATAGTTTTAATTGTGAGGATGTACCTGACTTTACAAACACTGCCGTAGGCAACATTACTAAGTTACATAAAAAGATATTAGAAGTTAACACTTGAATTTCACAATTTTCACTTTTTTTTTCCACATTTTAATAAAGTTTCTGATATTTCAGTTGAAAAATTCAACTAAATTACAAGTGAATCTAAGATTGTAAGAGATTACAAGTTGTTTCACTTGAAATATCCAAGAGTAATTTTTTCACACTGTAAAAAAAATTTACTATCGATACAAAGACGAAAAAAACAAATCCAAGTTTAAAAAATCTGGAATTTCAATGTTTTTACACAACCCAATAATACTTTTAAGAATAATTTATTAACAGCTCGTAAAAATTCAGCAATTGACTAAACATGGGGAACAAAAAAACAATCCATGGACCTATAAGAATATTTAATACACCATCACGAAATTTTTCGACACCTGAGCTCCATGGACAGAAAAGCCTTCATGTTAGGATCCTTAACTTTATCGATGATGATTTTTTGGACGTCGGCATTGCTATCAGCAAGTTTTTTGCTCAACTTTTCGGCATAGCGAATCCAAACGCAATTAGCACACCCTCTCATGCAGCAGTTGGTAGGTTCCTTAAGATCATCTCCATCCTGGCCGACTACATCGTTGTCCCTGAGGACAGGCCTCCTGGCCCGCCTGCCTTTATCATCTGTATTTCCCCCCGACAATTTTCTCCTGCAGCTCTTAATTATCGCAACTCTAGGATAAACTGTGCTCTCCATCAGTCGAGTCAACGTTGCCATTTTATTGCCAAATTGTCCCCAGCTATTCCACCAGTACTTTGTCACAATGATCAAATGTCAAAGAAGACAGCATTATATAAACTGTATAAATCCTTTTAGAGCAGTTCTGCTCCGAATTGTCACTGACACTTTTATTTTCCACAGGATTTACCTAGAATTATCGAGAATTCTGGGCCTCAATTATCATTAAACGATCGATTATGTCACCACGTGAGATATTCCTCGATTTTATATATATATATATTTTTTTGTATATTTTCAATCGAGTGGTATAACCTTACCTGACAGCGATCAGATGGTGGAGCAGTGGAGGTGGCACGACACGCGCTTTTTGGCACGACACGCGCTTTTTTTCTTCAACGTCAAACAAAAGTTTTTTATTCGATTGTTTATGAAATTTGAGAGCCATGGGGAGGAAAATACCTGGTAAGAAACACAAGGGAGTGAAGGATCCTGAAAAACAACGCGCACGAAGATGGAATGAGTAAGTGTTTATTTGAGGTTATAATTGCTTACACAATAGCAATTCATAAAATCTTGTTTAATTCTCATTGCGATTTGTTTTTAAAATCGTTCACTCAATTACTGGATGAACCCCAGTCTTTATCTAAGAAATAATAGCATAATTATAAATTTGATTTATTTGTTCTATGGAATTGGAAAAATTGATGAGAAGTATAAAATAACTTATTTATGACAGATTGAAGACAAAAGTAAACAATCCACCGAAAAACGACGACCAAATGATTCCCAAGAGTCTGCAAAGAGTAATAAAACTAAAAGACGACGTTAAGAGCGGTCGAATTGGAATTGCCAAGAGGAAAAGCCGTGGGAAAGTAAAAGAGAGATTAATTAAAGTAGGAGGTGGAGGTTTGATGAACCATCCGAAAGGGCGCCCTGAGAAAGCTGTCCCGGTGTTCAATCAGTTGCCCAACGAGAAGCCCCACGTATTTCTCAACAGAGTCAACAGGGAAACTCGGAATTTCATCAACGAAACCGTTTTCGAAAAAAAGTACAATGTCCAGGTGAAGAGGAATCCAGAGAGTGGGATGATTGAGGGATTGGAGAAGAGGGCCATGGATGAGATTGACGAATTGATGAAGCTGCAGAATAAACACAAGAATATTGGGAAGAAGAAGAAGAAGAAGAAGAAGATGACGACTGAGGTGAAGTTGTCGAAGGGACAGAAACGTGCGAGGAAGGCCCAGACGAAGAAGGCCTCGAAATTGCAGGAGGATATCGATGAATTCAAGGATTTCCGGGAAGATATCAAGTTCGGAGATGTCGTTCATGCTCCACCTACTCTCACTGTAAAGCCTGCGAGAATTGACAAGCTAAAGATAATAGTAAAATCAATTGTTTTCAATCAATATACTCCTCTGAATTAATTAAATCGATTTGATTTAATTTCTCATTCCTCTTGATTTCAGTCTGGAAAACGTGATTTACTGCTGAACTCTATTCTCTACAAGTCCGAAACACCCATCGACAGGACTGGAAAACGAAAAAACCTGCCAACAGCAGAGAGGAGAATTCTTGAGAAGCAGCAGAGCGAAATTGTGAATGCTTATAGATTAATAAAAACTAGGAAATCATTGAATCACGAAATGAACTGACATGAGCAATGAAAACTTCCTCTCATTTATTTACAACCAAATGCATTACACGAATCACTCGGTACAATTAGCTAAGCGCCGAGAGAACATATTTTTCTCTGAATCTCCAGTCACTGGAGACTGCACCTGTGAAATAATTCCATATAGAAATAAAATCAAAGCTCCAACACAATTACGTAAATTAATTGAAAATATAAATGCAATCGCAATTATGCCGATTATTCCAGAAAACATGCACCAGATATTTTCCACCAAATCTTTTCATATCTGTCGAGAAATATATTTCTCAGTGTTCTATCCTAATTCGATAATTATCCAGTGGTCCAGACGAAGGGTTCCAACCGATCCTTGATGGGCAGAAGATTGTTGAGTGTCTCGAGGCTCTCGAGAGTCTGATTGAGTTGCATGTGACACTTGGTGAGATGTCTGCTGAGCTCGTGGACCTTATTCATGTGTTCGGCGAATTTAGCGAATTTCTTTTGCCTGTCGACAGCTTGGGCCATGATCCTGTTGACCTCGGCATCGATATTAGAGCAGAGACTCAGCTGTTCTCCAGTGATCATCTGGGCATTGGCATTGAGATGGTGCTGATACCTTGCGCAGAGGTTGTAAAGCCCCAGGGGATCGAGTCTCTCGAGAATCTCAGGGTCCCTGACCCCTGGGGGTAGATTCAGAGTTCCCCTCATGATCGGTAGGAACATGGGGATGCTCTGGAGCTTGACTAGATCAGGATCCCTGTCTGCTGCTGGATCGGACACAGCTGGCTTCACCACCACGATGTTGTGGGCTTTCGAGGAAGTTATTTTTCTACTACCTAGGCTCGATTTTCTCCTTGCGATGTCTGATCCGAAACTCTTGCCACGTGACAGGTGTTTGTTTGACATCTTCGGGGAGTCACCGATGGGCTGATTTACAGTGTAGGATATGTAGGGTAGATCTGAGTCTGAGCATATGCTTGGCCCTGGGCTTGTGGAGCGAGGGGGTGTGTCGTCTGGGAGTCTTTCTCGATTGGGAACACTTTTTCCTCGACGAAGCTGACCTCGGGCCTGAGTCTGACCCGAGGAACCCTGAGAACTCTGCTCTGATCCCATGTTTTATAGAATTTTTTATCGCTCCTCGGGTTCTCGGCTCCTTGGGAGAATTTACTGGGTATTTGCTGATGTAACAAATTCTGACCAAAATTAAAGTAAGATTGAATATTAAGATTAAATGGTTGATCAGTTTATTCAAGTGGTGGAGAGACGATTGAATTCTTCAGTCTATGAATTATTTTAAACAACTGATGTTCATAATTATTATTTAATTAGGAGAAATGTGACAGAATTATTTACCACGAATTACGTGAGTACTTTGTTCCATTGCGTGAACACATGGTTGATTCGATTTATAAAAAAAAAATATTTGTAAAGAGTTTTTATATATTTTTCATCAATATATTATATTTTATAACCACATAAACTCTCAAAATCTAACGTAAAATATTTTAATAGAGTGACCGAAAATTTATTCATCCAGTGACAGCAGTTTATTAATTCACAATATTAATTATTTTGATTATCAACTACGAGACATTGCACTTCGATCGAATGGCGATTTATTGACATTGTCAAACTTTGTGACAGGTGAATTTCGTATTACCGAGAGATAATCCGTATATAGAGGAGAGCATAATGGCTACCCCTGAAAAATCGAATCGAAGAGAGTCGACAGAAATGAAAATGGCGGCTGCGAGAGAAGATATTCACTGGAATTGAAAAATTCGAAATTGTCAAAAAAGTATCGGGAGCATGAAAATGGAGGAGCTATTCCAAAGAAGTTGACGTAAATAAAGGCCTAGTTTTGGGGATTAGAGTGACCCCACCTGCATCGTAGTACCTCACTCCAAGAGAGGGAGGGCGCCACACGCAATACTGGGGTGTCTGCCCGTCAGCCGACTCGATAGTCGACGGGGTCAATGTTACTTTCTGCCCTACGAAATTGATTTTTGTTTTTTTATTATAAACCCATAAAATAACATTGACGCTGACAGCGGGACTGGTACTGCATTTCGTGTGGCGCCCACTCTCTCTTGGGGTGAGGTATTACAATGCCGGTGGGGTCACTCAAACCCGCAGAACTGAGCCTCTACTTTAGTCAATCCTGATGGATTCGATTGAGAACGACTGGTACCTGTCGCTACGCGTGCCGCCATCTTGCGCGGCGAAGAGTCACAACAGCTGATGCAATTGAGAAGTGCGGCGACGAGTATTTGATAATAAAAGCAAATCGTTAGTGCAATTAGTGAGTGTTTGTGATATTTGACAATGAAAAGGATTTTCCCCGCGATTTACATCTCCGGACGTGTGAACATGTATCCACATTTACCCCGAAAAATATCTCGAAGGAGGAAAACATCTCTCGGAGTCGCTGGCGGTGAGTTCCTCTCAGTACTCCTGGTGGAGTTGTCAGTAACATTGTTATCGTCTGCATTACCAATCGATATTTTTGAAAATTACTGGGGTTTAATTATTTATTAGTCGACGGATTTCAATTAATACACATCAATAAATAATTGAGCTACCCTCAAAATGGTCGACAATCCGGGGAATAAGAGCGATTTTAAGTCTACGAATTGTTTTCATATTTTTGGGCAAACATCGATGGAATATTCGTTGAAAATGTATTTTCTTCTTTGCAGTGAATGTCGAGACTAATATTGATTTTGTCGGACTTATTGGTTTATTGTAATCATAGCAACTTTTCCAATCAACGAGATTTCTAAATTGACATAATTATTTCGAAGTTTGTAACTGATCAAGTTTTTGAAAAAAATTCCCTTCGATATTTTTCCCCGGAATTAAAAACGTTGGAGTTTAATCGATAATTAAGAACAATGCAATCCACTCGACTTCTCACTTTATCACATCGCACTGAATAATTCATAAATTCTGTAGTTAAGTAATCAATTACATAAACAGCAATTAACAATTGCAAATGAGATGAACGGTATTCTCCCATTAAATTGCTGATTCCGTTTAAAAATAAAGATCAAATCCAAAGACAATGGAAAATTAACGGGTAAAGACTTGAAGCAATGCAGTTTTCTGATAAGTAATTCGATGGAATAATTACGCAACTCACTGCTGGCAATTAAAATCAGGATTAAAAATGATATTTCCGTAATAACCCGGGAGAAGCCCCAACTCGCTCCCTCGGATCTCTCCCTCTACCATAACTTAATTCTCGATGCCCTCAGAATCAGTTTTCTCCATAAACATAACAATCAGGCAGCTTAATCAATTAACTTAATCCCCCAGGGCAGAATAATGCAGCAGTACTTGAGAAATAATTATGCCACCTTATGTGCATTACCGTATCTCCATTTAGCCACACTGGTGCTTCCTTTACACTTGCACCTCACCCATTTTAAATTCAAATTAATGCAAAAGTTTGACAATAATGTGACTGGGCAAATGCGAGTGTTGGCTGAGTAGTTATGATAGTGTGGACTGATAAGAGGGAATTCTTCTTTTACGAGGCAATACTGGTGGCCATTACCAGTGTTTTATGGTTCCTATGGAGAGAAAAATGACAATATTGTTATCTTATCTAGGGCACGGAATGTCTCGACGACATACCTCAGAATTATTCGGTTGTTTTTTTATGTCTTTTATCAAAAAATAAATAAAATCCACTCCTTGTTTAAGGAGAGAATGATTTTCAAAAGACCTCCAACGTTTCTCATTGAGTCGAGGTACATTAATTGATTAGTAAAAAATAGGGACGCTCGTGGTAGCAAATGAATGCAACTATTGAATTTGGATTGGTAAAAAAATGAAATTTTCTGGGGTAAATTGGGACACGAGTGGCACAATGGTCTCGCAAAGATGGGATATTCCTTGAATTGGAAGGCAGAATATTACTCCAACTCTCTTGGGAGATTTGTGGATTTCACCTCTGGTGGCTTACGGCTTTCTAGGCATCTTCCATCTAATCACAATTACTCTCATCTTTCAAGTTTCTCAATCATCCCCGTCTGTATAATCTTCTCATCGTCATCCGGGAGACATGTATATCCAGCGTTGATATTAAAGTTATGAGCAAAATATTCAAGTCTCTGGGATTAATAACACCTACGGCGTCTTGTACTCGCGGAGTAAATGTGAAATTTCGTGTCGTCCTGGATTTATAATTACTCGGGGATCAGGATCATCATGAGGCACTTTGAAGGGCTAGTCATTTTGCAAATAACGTCAAAATCATGAAAATTTTATGGAAATTTTTCTAATTTCTAATTGGTCAAACGTTTCTCAAGGGACTGGGCAATTTTTTTTTAAATCATCAGCTGAAGCTGTTTAATAATGACTAGAGAGGAAAAATTTGGAATAAGGAGGATAGAAAAAAAAAAAAAAAAAAAATTCGCTGTGGCGAAATTGTTAACGTGTATTTTCTAAAGATGGATTTTTAAAAGGTATTTTTGCTGGCTGCTCAGGAAAATTTCATAGTTCTCACTGAATAATTATTTATTCCTTACCTCACTCACAACTCCACTGACATTTTCCCTCAACGAATTCAATGTTTCAATTTGTTCAAAACTGTAATATGATACAAGCTTCGAATTTATTTCTGCAATTAATTATTCATTATTGGGGAAATTGAGAAGTTTTCATCTCATATTTTGAATACCGAAAGTCAGGTGTCAGACGAGTGGCGATAATTATTGGAAATTCTTTTTGCGTGTCCGATTCTTCATACATAATCGACATCGCTTGAAAATTACGAGGTGATATGCAAGTATGAATAATTTAAATAAAGCCTCAGTTTTGAAATGAACTAAGTTCCAGGTGACTCGAATTATTCACTCGGCGTTTTCCAAAAGTATCTGTCACATTCTAATGGACTGGAGACACCGAATATTCCATTGCATCAATCTCATAATAAATTATGAGTTATTAAATCATGAATTGGAATATTCCCCTAGTAATTCAATTAGCACTTTCATTCTTTTGTTAAGAGCTGAGAGATATTATTTATTCATTCAATTTTAACAAGTTGAAAATTTCGTTCAATTCAAATTTGAGTTCAGATAATTCGATTTGTCTAATTATTCTGTCATTAAAATTATTACGTAATTATTCAATTCCATTTTAATCGGAATTTGATTATTATTACGACTAATTGCATGAGCTTCTCTTCAATAGATGTTCTGTAGATTGATTTTCAAATTCGCAAAGAGATGGTCTTCAATGAATTCCATTTCGTTGCGTAAATATTTAATTAGGTAGTAACAAATTATAATAATTCTCTGGATAATTTTTCCAACTTTTCTCAATGCGCGGGGGAGTTCTCATTACTGTATCACTAGAAAAGTGCTCTCTTATTTATAAAAAAAAAAAAAAAAAAAACTGAGAGCTGCGTAGGTCTCTTCAGTCTGGCTAGTCCCTTCAAGTTGCAATTTTCACGATAAAAATCGCTTGGAATGAGCATTGAAAGCGTCTGAAGATGCATTAAACTTGAATTGCACGTATGTACTTGAAACTATAAGGCTCACCTATGGAAGTTGTGCATGTCAGCTAAGACTCTGGGGGGTTAAAGAGTACGTCGAGATAAAAAAAAAAGGAGAGAAAAGAAAACAGGAAAAAAAAAACACCCTGCGGGGGTTTATCAACCCTACACTGGATTTCAATGCGTGTCACGTTGATAATATTCTCCTCTCAATTGAAAAAAAAAAAAATAGGGTCTTTGTTTATTCACCTACTCCGGTAGCTCTCAAAATTGTTAAATGACCAATATAAAATTGCACAGATTCATCGATGTCAGGAGTGTTCTGAATAATTTAAAATTCCATTTTTATTCTCGATTGGCAATCGATGAATTTCTCTCATTGAAATCCAACAGCGAGCGAGCATTCCCATCGCATCAAATCCAATGAATAATTAATACAACAATCAATAGGAGCAGAAAGGGTACTCTTTAATTTTATGTGAATAATAGTATAGAGGGGAAAAAGATAAATTCGATAATTGTGATGCAATTGTTATTGGCAATGAAAGAATGCCCTGCGGTGTATTGCATATTCGAAAAACTGAGGGAGAGATTGGATTAACTGAATGTCCCGGGGACATTTTCAATTCTCGAAACGAGTTGATTTTTCTCAGTAAAAAAAGTCTTGAGTAAACATGAGTTTTTCAAGCAAATCGTCCCACCATTTTCGTCCCTCTCGACGTGAAATTTTTCATTGTTTGCTAAGTCACCTCTGCATACCAAATGCCCTCCCCAACCCTCTGACACGTCAACCGAGCTAATTTCTCTCCAATCTCGTATTTCCCCTTTTCTACATTTCTCCCATATTCCCAAAAATTTTCATTCTTTCCTGTATTTTCTACATGATATCAATACATAATCGATAATATATTAAAAATATATAATTACAAAATTTATATTCAATTTTATGGATACATAAGTGCAAAACAAATGTCTGTCAAATATCTGTTCGATCTGGCGGAATAAATGATAGAATGAATTCTCGGGTGATTAATTATCCGACAATGGAGATTTCAATGTGTCAGGATGATAAGATGTGGTATTCCAGTATCTGATGACAATGCCACCCGGCATTTGGGTGGGTGTAAGCAGTTGTGACTTGGCTGAAGTTGTTTAGCATCCCTCCATGTGGGTGGATAGTTGCACTCACCAGATTTAATGTTTGAGTGGTAGGGATGAGAGCGTAGGCGCAAGGCCAAGTAGGCAACGCCAATAGCACTCCTGTACTACCAGTGAGCAACGAGCTCTCGTACCACAAACATCGTTTCTCTGCCTCCAATCGGTATTCCCCTGTCACCACGTGCGCGAATTGACAGATCAAATTATTCATCACCATTGTCTCAGTTGTCTCAATAATATCATCCACTCAGTGGAAATATCCAGTTGATGCATCCAGCTGATTCAGTGATTCCTCTTGCTCGCCAATCAAGTGATTGATAATCAGTGGTTAATTATTTATTATTAACAACGCTGGAGGCCACCGGTCAGTCCATTGGTGAATGATAAAGTGAGTTTAATCAATTTTTCATTGAAGCTGTTGGCATTTTTTCTTTTTTTTTTTTTTTGGTGTTGTCGAGTATTGATGTTGATGGAAATTGTGGGTTAAGTTTTGATGGAGAAATCGGGGCGTTGGAGGTTGGATTATTTTGGATTTTTGGATGTTGGGGATTTTTTTTTTGTGGCGAAATTATTTCAGAGGCAGTGGATTGAATGCAATTGGTAACCGGAGAATCTGATTTTTATTTATTCAGACTTTTTTTTTCCAGTTAGTTTCTATTTTATTTCGGGACTGGCACTCGCTGGCACTTTGAAATCTTTTGCATCGTCTCGTTATCATACAGATTGATTTGGTGAAACTGTTATTTGCTGGGGTCATACAATTTTGTTCTGTCATACTTTTTTTTATTTGAGGTACGAAGGGGGAATGAGGTTTGAATTGATGAGTGGGGGAACGTGTTTTGAAGATAATTAACAGTCACAGATGGTTTTATCGGTGGACGATGTGTGCACGCGGCCATGAGTTTATTTCTTCACGATTTTTTTCATTAGTGTAGCCAAGTCGTGAAGAGAGATCAGTGGAATAAAAAATTTTTTCACTGTCGACATATTTGGAAAAATACATCAAAAATTGCCGGATTCATTCGTCTTTTGGTTCATTAGTCCCAATTTTTCTAGTCCTCCCCGAGAAACGTAATTATCCGTTAATCAGATGCTGTATGAAATCAGACCTCGTAGTGTCTGATTTGCAGTGAAAAAACAGGTTTCGGTGGTATGTCGCAATGTAAACAGTTGACAATTCGTATTTATTCAACCTGGTATATTTTCGGCTGCACCAACCTTGATGTATTCCAGTCGAGTGGAGTTTGATATTTGTTAGACAACGATGACGATTTCGCCTCGAATTTCGAGGACAATCGTTGGGACATTCGAGGATTAATCAAAAAATTGAATGTAATTCAATAATGGAGATTCTCCATCTCTCTCTCTCTCTCTCTCTTCTTCCCCCGTGAAATCATCGGCAAACATTTTTTTTCTCTCTCTCCCTATCCCATTTTTATCAGTTGCACAACTCTGTACTAGTGAGAACACCTCCTAACGAAATTAATACGACGCGCAAATTCGTCTAGTTGGTTATTATATCCGTAACGACTAGTGTCTCAATCGTTTGGACTCACTGGCACGAATCGCGGGGACGCAATCGTAAACATCGATATCCGCAGTTCCCCGTGGATTTTTAACGATCAGATCTGTGGGTGAAAAAATTGTGTATTGGAAAAAAAAGGGGGATGTGTATAAAAATTGAAGTGTACTCCGGTGGTTTCCACGCCAACGAGATGGGCATGGATGTGAAGTAGTACTGGTACCATTGGAGATCGACGCAAACAAAGTTTTCACTATCGGGATAATACTATCAATCTTCATGAGCTAAATTGTCTTGTGGGGGGAGGGGAATTAATTTTTATGGTGTTTGTGCGGGCTAGCGATGAAAAGAGGAGATTTTATGCACGGATGGCAGTCGATCTGGGCTATTGATTGATAGATTGAGAAATTTTTTCGAGCAAGAAGTCGTTGGTTATGCGGGTGAAGGGGAATCCTATTCTTTAGCGATTAGTTTTGTGGGGAAATCTCGAGAAATTCGAGAAATCGACAATGAATAATAATCATGATGGAGGAAGTCGAGTTTTTTTTACCTTTGTTGAATATCGATTAATCGAAGACTATATTTGATTTTAGGGGGAAATACTCCAGGTATACATATACCTTTTTCGTTGGTAATTTTGTCGGTTATAAAAAAAACCTCTTAATGTTTTTACGTTAAATCAATCGCTTTTCTGGTAAATCGATAATGAATGCGAGTGGCATATTTTATTTATCTCTCAGTTTGAAATTTCGCTTCTGATGAATAATAATTAATAATTATCGTTATAAATTATGACGAATAGGTAAATAAAAACGATAAATAAATAGTGATGGAAATTGATGATTGACAAATACAGTTCAGATTCAGGTGGAAAAATATTGAAAAATCACGAGTTTTCGATTATTTTAATAAACGGAAAATTTATTCTAGAGATAATGGCATTTGAATTCGTGAGAAAATGTTATTTATTGTGTTTGATAAATTACCTGAATGCCTCTATTGTTTTTTTTTTTTTGAACTCTCATATGATAACTCCAGCGGTGCCCCAGGTAAATTAAACTGCGACACAAATGTCGGCGTTCATTCAAATAAAGGTTAAAAAATACATGTTGTGAGGGAAATCACATATACATCTGGGATAACATGTGATCGATAAATCAGCAGCGGTCACCGTGAAATTATACACCGATTGCCGTGAAATTATTGGTGAAATATTGAGCGCGTGGAGTGATGGAAAAAAAAAGCTCGCATTTATGCATAAAACAATAAATTGAAATTTTTCCGAATGGGGAATAATCGAAATTTGAATATTGAATGCGTAGAAATAATTCTATAGATTTTTCGTCCTTTCGTTTGGAGATCGAATGACAAAACACTGGATCCATTGTTGTTCATTAACTGGAAAATTTCCCAGGAATTGTTTTCGCTCTGAGAGAATTTCACTCACACTTGTTAACGAATTTAGTTTCCTCAAATTCTTTCGCTTAATTATTATTGTTGACCTATAAAATTGATTTTTCAAATTCATAATTTTATAATTTCGGATAAATTATTCATGATTTATGAATAATCTGTAGAATTCAGCTAAAAAAAAATTGTTTGATTATTCTCCATGTTTCACATGTCGTTAAACAAATAAATTCCACAGGTTCAAACATGGATTTATTGACAGTGAATGAATTCCCTCGAGATTTTTAATGATCGAAAATGCTCTGCATTTAATTGAATTTCTGTATTTCGAATTTCGAGTCACTGGTAATAAGATAAGAGTGTTTCTGTCAAATTATACAATTTACGAATGAACTAGATTTTTAAAAAACCATGGGTACTCTCCGAAAAATCGGTTTACCGACTCTCGCGTCTGGGATAAAACAAAAATTTCAGCGTCTCGTCGAGGCAACAAATGTAATATTGAGGATCGTGTCACTCTGAGTTTTCCGTTTTGGCTCATGGCCGGATAAAACTAGTGTCTGAATTTTTATATTCCAGATGTGCTTTTACCTCTTCGGACATTATTTCTGACCTGACAATAAAAAACTTGGGTTTTACCAAAAATTTTTCGATTATTGAAAAACTTTTGTGAATAGGTTGATCAATATTTCACTCCATTCTCAATCATTTTTTCAAATTTGCATACACCACGGATTTCCAATGTTTCAAACTTCTATTTTCATTTCCATTATGTTTAGGCTATGTAGACTCGATCGATCAGTGTTTAAAATTTATTTAGTTTTCGTGGAAATAATTTAATCCAGCATTTGTATATACCGATATCAATGATGAAGGGGGAGAACAAAGGAATCATTCAGATGGAAAAATAATTGTTTTTAAATACACAATCTTGCTTTTCATTTGATTTCTATGGATCAGCAATGAGGGATAATTGAAACATTTTAACGAATTTGAGAGGGAAAAGTACTCTATACTCGATATTTTTATTCATTGTTCAATTATCTTGTTGAATAGTAGAAAAATGGATAAACCATTGAAATCAATAAAGCCGACAGAGAGAAATATAAAAAAAATTGCTCACCAAGACAAAAAATGGATTACCTTGCAGTTAAAATTTGTTTTTTTTTTTGTGTGCACATTTTTGGATAAACATCCTGAATACTTGGTACTATCAAATACCGTGGAAATTCTATTCCCCGAGCTTTCGTACTTCTTCAGCCACTTCCTCTTTCATTTGATAGAAGATCTCTGATGTCGACGTCAGCAAAAACTCCGGATGCTGTTATGTCCAGTGGAAACGGTGGTTCAAAGAAAAATATAGTTTTAGCAAAGAGAAAAAAATTCACTTCTCTTGTTGTCAATAAATATCACTAAAATTCAACTGGCCATAACAGGGTGGCAGCAATAAAATAAATACGCCTAGGAGATGAGGAAGTGGCATTTGCTCTTAGACATTTGCCCTTAGGTGAGCGATAAATGAAAGTGCCAAATATTGAATCTGTGTACCTGCATCATTTCTTTCACAAATTTCACAATATTTTTTTCTCATTTTCACAGCGTGAAACCCAAGCACTTGATGTGATTATTCAATTGAACTGATACCAATGTCAATAGGCCAAACGGCATTGTATGTACATTTTATTCGAAAACTCGTTATTCCCTAGCCAATGTGAAATTCAAATCCGACATTTTCATGCAAGACATGTTCATGCAAGACCGTGTTGGATAAAATTGATTGATTCCTCCGATTAAAATGACTGATTATTAAATTATTAAACAACTGAAATCTCTTCTAATTTACACGCAAACTGCCTGATAAAAAATTCAATCTCTTCTGACAAATATTATGAAATATCTTGGAATCTGACAGAAGCATAATTATTTTTGTAGGAACTTTTTTATAGATCTCCGTTTGGTTTATAAAAAAGTCTCCTATTAAAAAATTCGCTATCGATCCGGATCCGGAGATATTGATCGATAATTGACGCTCAGGTCACGCTGAGTTGTTTCACTTTTTCTTTGCGATTTTCTGCCTGACTTTTGATAAATCGTAATGAAATTTTAAAAAGCTCTTTTTCTTATGGTTTCAGGTATTAATGCTAGACAATGCCGACTCAGCCCTAAAACTAATAACAGTGTGGAATTGATAGTGTGTGTTAAACAAGCCTGCAGTAATGAAATTAACAAAAAAATTTAACGCCATGTAATACATATAATAGACTATTAAAAAATGGAGGAGGACACGCGGTCGACGTGGATTGACATGGATCAGCCGTGTATTTCAGTGAGTACAATTATTCCTCAATTTTTTATTCAAATTCAATTGAGGTGACGATTTCAATTTCAACTGGGCGGGTCAAATTAAGCTTGAAAATTTTGTTCGGTGAAACGACAGGATTTGTGGGAATGCCAATTGTTTAGAATTTTTCGTATATATTTATTTCAAGGAAAATTTTTGACAATGCAGTGTCATAACAATGTCTTCAGCAGAAAAAAATAATAATTGGTGGATTACGGTGCCACTGGCAGTGGAATAAATCTTTGAAATAATTTTTATATAAATCCAGTCATTCAACCGAACGAATGAGAAATATTGCGAGCTCGTTAGAGAAATCTCAAAGATCCCTAGAACGACATCTTCCCTCGACTCGAGTTCCATAAAAATAATCTTTTTCCCAGAATCCTCTAATACTCAAGAGCAAGAAGAATAACTGCTTGCGTTCACTTGAAAGATTGTGAAAAAATAATAACCAAAATAAAAAACAAGGAATTATGGAGATGAAAAAAAAAGGGTATAGTGTAGACATTGCTTTCGCTAATTTCATTTTGTCGTGGTAGCTGTTGAAAAATTTGAGATGATCTTTTATTAACGGACGAACGGAGACAAAAAATAAAGTCATAATAAAATACAACGGAACGGTTGAAGCATCCGGTCTGTTCGTAAATGCGCGAAAGTCACGGGAAGTTTTCTGATCGTCAACATTCAAGAGTTTATGACTAAAAACCTAAGACGAATTCAATCAATCATTTAGTAATAATAATGAAAATATAGTCGTTATTATTTTTCTCATGGAAGGGAAGAGAAATCGTTTTATTTCATATCAACCCCGACCGGATGAATAATTTTTTTCATTATTTGATAAATCTTCGTGTAAATGCTTTTTTACATATTTTATTAAATATATTCAGAATATTTGAGACTCTTGGATCGCAGGTCAATGACTGAAACCGTTCCATTTTTACTGATAAAGTGCCAACTATTTTAGTTGACAGTCCATCAGTCTATTTCCGAAAATTTACGCAAAATGTCATTCGTCGGAATAATCTCAGAGGATATGGGTATAAAGGAAGAATTTCAGTCTATTCTCAAGAGATTTTCATGCAAGAAACAGCTCACTGAATGCCTTAATGGATTCAAGATAATAAGCGTGCGATTCCTATTTTTACTCAAAATTCATACTCCATCGTTATATTTCCACTGTTCTCAATTCCACATTATGTGGATGCTTTATTATAGAGAATAAATAAACGTCTTCTAAACGGATATAATTTAATTTCTCATCATGGGACTAGACACCATGAGAATTATTAGCTGAAAATGTGTCTCCTCATTTTTTCCATAACTATCAGTTTGAAATTTTTTTCCTCTTCGCGCCATCAGGAAATTCTCTTCCGTTTACATAATCTCAATGCTGTTATTGTCGGATGCATTAATCGCCCTTGGAGTTCGAATTAGGAATGATGAGTATTCTGTCGCATTTCAAGTTTATCGTTGATTCAGTCTGGTGATGTGACATTGTCAATCAAAAGGTCTTCTCTTGGTAATTTTCATCATTCGTCACTTTTACGATTATATATCGCGCATTCACATTTGCCTATTCACATTTCGTTGGAATCCATGAAAATTAAATAGACACAAATACTATCGAATTAACATTACGTAATGGTATTAGTAATTGTTAATTACGATGATTGCTGTCGCTAATATGAATTTGAATTCGTGTATTCAGTCTGAAAATGAATTCAAATGGTAAATCACTGGTTCGTAATGCGCGGAGATAAAAGTAAAAATGTACAATCTAGAGTTTCTTTCATAACACGTATGAATAGTCCAAACCGTAAATTATGCATTGCAAATAATCCTCTGGATAATCCTCGCTGTCTGAAAGGAGGAAGGGATTTTTTTTTAATTTATTTATTTGTTGTCTTACAACTCTTGCAGGCGCAAGATGCGCCTTTGGGTTTCTTTCTGTCGCATTTTATCCTGAGCTCTTCGTACATATCTCGTCACTTGGGCCATTATGCATCTTGCATAATAGCATGTGGCACGTGTCTCGGCATATAGTCAACATCACGCACAGCTGCTCTGGAGTACTTAGTATTTTAATTATTTCCGTGTATTTTCTCTGTGCACGATGTATTATTTTATTCGCCGGGAAAGGGTCGGATTTGATAGATCAAATATGAAAAGTTATATTTTACCAATCGGAAATGAAAAAAAAATGTTAACAGTATAAGGAAGGCAATGGCAATATTTAAATAATCATTTTTCAAATAGGCCAAACAGTAAAATTCTCCTCTGATTTTCTCCTAATTTTTATTCGTTTTTGTTGCCCCGAATTTAGTCAGGGGGTAATTTTTGCCGCTTTAATTAATCCCGAAAACACAAATATCAAAGGGAATCCCACCGCTATTTGTTTTAGTGACCGCAGAAAAGTGATGGAAAGGAAAATCGAGGGAAGTCGACAAGGGGTTTGTGGGAACGTACAAGGGAGGACAAAGCTTATGAACCATCACGAAAAATTGTGTAGGTGGATAATGCCCGGGGTATTCCTGGGGAATTCAACGGGGGGGGGAGGTTGCATGTATTTCTCAATGTATTTTTTTCACGGGGGGAATCCACGGCTTTTCACACCTTGACTTTCCGGATTATTGCTCCATTCCTCTTTATTTTCATCTGCAAATGCGTTTTTACCGAGAATATGTACAATTTTTGCCGTTTTAATTGCACTATCAAATAATTACCAGAAAATTAATAATTAGGGGTAGATCGCGCAAATTTAGGTTTCACGGAAAAGTCAGAAAAATTTCGGAATTCCAGGACGCGAATTGCGAAGATGTGAATTCCCTTTTTTTTTTTCAATTTCTCAACTATTGATATTGATCTTGAAATTATAATAAATAAACTATAATCTCGCGGTTTTGAAAAAATCTTAATGGAGAATAACTTGGAATTGAGTTGGGAGGAATTGGATAAGAAAATAGTTTGAATTGTTGTGAGGCAAATTTATGGTTGAGCGGTTGTAAATAATTTCAACGTAAGATATTCGATCGTTAGAAACCTGTACACTTTGAAAGCTCGAAAATCCGGTTTTGCTCAATATTTTCGTCTGATTCCAGTGATCTTGGTATTGCATTACGGATATTATATATGGCATCATTAAAAATTGTCGGACTTGTGTTATCTCATTCCCCTTTCGCGCTCAGCCACTAACGAGTGGATTAAAATGATATGAAAGAAAGAAAAGGGAAATGTCTCGATTGTATAAATTATGAATAGTAGGGAGTGACTGGGAGTCAATTAAATTTCTGATTTTTCATTCATGGGGAAGAGAGTAATTGTATTATCGGAGTTCATCGAATAATTAATTAATAACCTGTCGGAGGGCACAGATCTATGGACATTTAGGATAATTAATTCTGGCTTAATTATCTGGGACACGAGAGAGTTAATCATTTATTTCACTCGTTTTATTACATTTTTTTTTATACGCACGGCGATGTTTCTGATGATTATGGGAAACCCGAAGAAATGCTTCAGTTCAAGTTTACCCTGAGGACTGGTTTCAGCAGAAAAGGGAAACTTGAGACTACCACTGTCGTCTCTCTTTTTTTTTTTTTTAAATTTGTTACTCTGTGGTAAAATAATGTCAAATCGTAAGAATGCAGAAATCGCGAAGGCAAACACTTTAAAAATTCCAAATTTTTGCTGCATTCAAAAAATGTTTTCTTTTCACAATTCTTCCATATCTATAGAGTGATGATCAAATGAGTTAATGACAATTTAAATCAAGTCTAAGTTTTCTTTGATTTTCTTGTTAAATTTCGAATTTCAATCGCCCAAAATTCCGCTAGAATTGATTAGCCGAAAATTTTCAAAATATTTGCCGGAAATGTCATGCAAAAATGATGGACGAAGTTTTTTTCTCCGATCTTTGCTCTATGTTTTATCGTCCGTTGCACAATTCGAAGGAGTTGTTTTCGCAGACTCGGCGGCGGCGAATTTAATCTCCTGGGTGTTGCATTATTTGTTTTTACATCCCCTCCCCCTTTCTCCCCCCGATGAATCGACACGTTGTCCGAGGTATTTCAATTTTCACTCTGTGTACTCATGCTTAAATTTATTTATGGAATTTCTTTCATAAAGCAAAATGGCGCGGAGGGGGATAGCAGATGAAAGAATCTTCATTAAAAATCGACGCCGCCAACAAAAAATATATCTCACCCAAACTGAAGCATAATAATTAATAATAATAATTCTATCCCTTCATCATGTGAAAAATTTCAATCAAACCATGTCTATTATTTACTAATTAAATTCCCAAAATGCATTAAATTAATTCCGCACGGTCTATTGTTATTGAGAAAAATGATAGATTTTTTCGCTGTGATTTTTTTTTTGTCTGACTCATGACGTGCCGTATCCACTGGCAAACGAGCGATTTATTTCCACCTTTCACGAATCGAAATTGAAAAGAAAATTGCATAGTGATTGCTTTCTACTTACCCATCGGTAAAAGTAAGTGCATTGTCACTCGACAGTACTGAAAAACAAATAAATAGCCACAGCTCTGTCAATTACGCTCGATGAATTATAGAACTAGGAATCGAAATGAAAGGGAATCTCTTGGAAAGTTGTCGATTGATTTGAACGCGATCATCCGTGTCGCTCTCTCGGATTCAATATCTCTTTTGACGTAATGCCTTCGAGCTCCTCCTTGGCAAGTCGGAGATGAAAAAATGATAGAAAAATGTAAACAGGACAAAAAGAAAACAGTCTATATCTTGATTTTCTTTATTCCGGTCCTCTGTATAATCCGAGAATCTCTCGAGTCGGAAAGTTGAGTAATAATATCGAGTGCCGACTAGCATCGAGAGGGAAATAAATCGGAGAAAAATATCTCTTTTTATCAATTAAACAGTTGTCATCTCACAAAACGGATAAAATATCTCTTTTCTTAACGGTGGAAAATCGACGAGACTATTAAATTCAATTTAACTTCATGAAAATCAATGAATTTTTGAGTGTGCAAGGTATTTATTAATTTGATAGAAGAGTGAAGCGAGATTAAATGAATTTTATTTATTTTTTTTTTTATTAAAATATTATTCTCGTTGAGAATTTAATCAGTCATTTGGGGAATGTAAATAGGCAAAAAAAAAAAATACTGCCCATGTACTCTTTTATTATTATCATCTTTTGTATAATCCGGGAATCTCTCGAGTCGGAAAGTTGAGTAATAATATCGAGTGCCGTCTATAATCGAGAGTAAAACAAATCCGAGGGAAAATATCTCCCGACTTCTCAATTAAAAAGTTGCCATTCGGCAGAATAGATAAAATATTATTTCAATTCGAGAGGAAAATTGTACGAGTAGAGCTGCAATTTGGCAATGAAAAATGGAAAATATTAAACTCCATTAAAATAAATAAAACTGATCGTTGAAATGAAAAATAATTCAGTGGGTGCTAATGAAAATTCTCGCCACGCGGGGAAAAAAAGTGGAGGAAATTTGAATTGAAAAATCCGTGGGAATTTCACACAATGAAATAATTTCGTTCAATACCTCTAATTGATTATTCTTTTCGCAGATAAAATGGATTATTTTTTTTTATCAATGATAATTGTTCTGCGGTGAATTCACGTGTTTGAAAAGCGCGAGAGGTCGCGTCATTGTATTTTTGGCGTACGAATAGACAGATATAAAAACACTTGTACATGCCTGGTCGTCACTCGAAAATCCACAAAATTGGAGCACATGAACGATAATTTTCTGTATGTGGGGGAAAGGGGGAGGGATAATTGCCACCACGCAAATAGCGACTCGGCGGATGAAAATCGATACAAAGACAATAATCAGGGGTTTGAAAAATTTATGCTCGTCATGGCCGGACTCGTGTCAATACGTGAATATTTTATTTGGGGCTAATTAGAAGGTAATTCTCATGATGCCACTGGTGAGAAGGAGAGGATTAGTTAATAGTTCATTAATAGTTCAGGTGATGGATTTCTTGCGTGTCATTTTTCAAATTTTTTTTTTTTTACAAACATTTCTCCACTGATGAAATTTGAAGATGTCCCTCAAAAAATTGGTGAATTGATTACAAAAATTTATTACCAGATAATACAAATAACAATTAGCGTTTTGCAATGATTATCGAATTTTTGGTTCAAGTTTTTTTCATTTTCTTGAGAAAATCGGGGAAATTATTTGCTTTGGAAAATTCTCTGGGGTGAACTGTCTGAGACTGTCTAAGTGAAATTGATTAATTAAATTTTCGATTAATTTGACACACGTAGAATGACGTATTTGATTGTTAGCAATTAATTAACCCAATTGATTCGTTCGATTGCAATTAACCTGATTGAGCACAATGCAAATAGCTGTAGGAATGAATATAATTAATAAGACGATGGATATGAAATAGTGGATTTGTCTGATGAGGTAGCAGTTGCTTCGGCTGTCATTCCTTGATCTCCAGTGCCAATTTCGTAAATAGAAATAGTCGGTTATATATAGAGGGTAAATAAACGTTGACCTCTGACAAGTCTGACAAGCCCGACAACTCTTTCGACTCCTCTTCAAGTAGGAATTCCCTCAAAGCATTTCTCATCTCTCTCCTCTCATTGCAATTGAAATAGAATTATTCTTCTCATTTCAATTACATACATAATATTATTGATTGAAAATTAATATTTATATTGAATGTAGAAGGCAAAATTCAATATTGTAATGAAATTCGGGCAATTCAGTAGTTTTTTTTTAAAATGCATTTTCCGAGAGTTAAAAATTTTTTTGGATGTTACGGAAAATTGGAAATATTTCAAAAGAAATTTTTTCATCGCGCGGTTACAAGTATTATTTGAAAATCAGTGTGAGAATCTATTAATATTTTTCATTCCCATACAGAAATAGCGTAAACGATTATAACAAGTGTATACTGCATAATAAAGCATGCACTGGTAGCTAACGTACCAAAGTTATTAAATTCTAGTGGGTCCGGGCAGTAAAAAAAAAACCGATCAAAATGAAATTAAACAGAAATTGAATGCCAGCGCTTGAAGTTCCTAATCATAATTGGTTAATACTGAATACACCACTATCAGATCATAACAATTTTATGAGGAAAAAAAATCGAGGGGTGTGATTTTTTTTCACGAGTCGCTCCAATCGATTTTTGAAATAAATATTTTTTTAATGAATGGTGAAACTCATTGAGACGGGTAATTAATTTAGCACTGAGACTTGAGGGGGAATATTGTGGTGGCAGATTTTCAGCGATATTGAAGTGAAAGTAAATGACACTTTGATCATTATTTACTGGGCGGTCTCCGTTTTATCCACATTTATCGGTCATTTATCAGCGAGTGGCTTCGATACCAAAAGATTTCATTGGTTGAGTGCACTTGGCGGCTCTCTGATATAGCACCAGAGATCTTGACCTAGCGCTATTCAATGCCGCGGAATTTCCTCAGCCATTTTTCCGCTTTTCATCCCCCACTCGAGTCGAGAGGATAATTTGAGATTATTAAAAATGAGATGCTCCGGGAATTTCTCCGATCGTCGGAGAATTTGTTGATTGAAAATTTATATGGTGATGAATAACTGATATAATTGAGGGCGGGAGGACAATTTCGTTCTGCCTGAAATTCTACGAAAAAAAAACAAATGGAAATTTTACATTCAACTAATAATTACGACAGCCACGATGCGGTACGGATTGTTAATTTTATTACAGCTTTCTTAAATTTTTAAACTATTGTGGGAGTGCAAATTTTTTTGACTGTAAAATTGGTGGCACGTTGGAATTTCCTTTGACACCCAAAACATATCAAATCTATATTCCCTAGATTGTTTAGAGCATCAAAAAATTATGTAGATATTTTTTCCCCTAGAATTCTTGGCAGTCCGCCTACATACTTGTCTCTCAAAATAAATTCTGTTGGCAAAACGAGGGAATACGAGCCCCACTGTCCCTCATTTACGTTTTTTGAACTCGATATGTAACACTTTATATCGCGTATTCAATTGACCTGTGTGTATTTTTAATAAAATTGAAGAACTGATGAAATACCTCAGGCAGAAAAAAAGTCATCGTTCTCAGGGACTCACACCCAATAAGAAATTCATCCCTGAAATCCTTCATAATAATTTAATCACTACTTGGAGGGAACAGATATGCAATATGCATTATATAAAAATCTAATCGAGCCAATATTAATATTGCATTGATTAATAAATGAAAAATTATACAAACGACGATTCATTAATAGTGAATAGTATTGGTTATTTATTATTTATTTAAATAATTTTGTAGAAGGTACGCAATTTTAATAGAATAGATTTTTCATAAGACAAATGTCCGAGAAGGAACAATTCATTTTTTTTCAATATCTCCACCGTAAAACGAAGAGAGCATTTCAGCTTGAAAACTAATACTTTTCAGAGCAGGACATTACGCCGAGCAATTTCGCTGGGCAACAACTTTTAGTTTTCCAAGTGTCCATAACACATCTACCCCGACATAACTCCCTTTTTCCCGATTCAGTCCGAGCACAAAGACCCATCCCTCAGATTCGATTGTAGTGCGTAACACGGCATGAACAATGAATCCATAAAACAGAAAGATCCCATCAATTCCATTTCATTCGAAATCTGAAAAAAAATATATATCTGATGAAATAGGAAACAAAGTGTTTTCCTCCCCCGATGGGGGAAAAAAAAGTCCTCGCCTCCCGACGCCCAACCAAAATATCTCCAATCCTTTGAATAAACTGCAGCCGAAAAACTTTAAAAAATAAAACCAAATGTCTAGGTTGTCCCTATTTCACTTTCCAAACAACAAGCCGTCTGTTTTTACAAACGACGTGTGTCAAATTAGTGGGGCAGTGTGCACTTGAAAATAAAACAGCGAAAAAGCTCCATTTGTCAGAGTAAAACCGATTTTTATGGGACTTGGCATGGGAGGGAAAATCAATTGCTGGAGTACCGAGGAATTTCCGTGGTTTAGCTACAATTATGTGTAAAGGAATTGTCAAGATATTTATGGTTACGATGACAAAGAGATGTGGAATGTCATTATGTCCCATATTATTTATATTATCTGCTAAAATGAACATAAATTTTCGTTTCAGATAATTTGCCGTGAAAAAAATCAGCCGTTGAAAATTTATAGATTAAACATTCATAACGATCCAAAATTCATTATACATCACTCCTCCAATAATTTCATTATCCAAATCAATCAAATTACGGTAATTATCTGAGAATAATCATCAGAATTATCTCCTTAAATTTAATAAAAAAATATTTCCATTGGATTTAGTCTCTCAGGCCCCCGAGAATGGGAGAATGAATCTGCGAAATGAATGATAATTGACGCATTGAAATGATTTTCAAACAATGAGATATCCAATTTTACTGAAATGGCGCTGGAATAATTGAAGCCCTCGAGCACCTCTCTTGTACCCATAAAATTCCCATCGACACCTATAAAAATTCAGGGAAAGAATCCTTCAAAGTGTAAAACGTCAAATAAAAACTGACACTACGAATTGCACATTTTAACCTCTCACCGTTTGTTAAATCCGTATCAAAAGCCGAATAGAATTTTCAATGGGTTTTTTTTTTTTTTTTTTATACGACTCTTATACTGTTTGAAGCGCCACTCCAATATCACTATTGGAAATCCATCCGGCTTGGAATTTTAATGTATCCCCGTCTTGGTGCAATCTTCTCTTCAATGCCCTCAACCCTCTTGCCCCCTTGAGGGATCACATTGTAATGCATATGCCATAAGTCACGGATAAGTTTGGTGACACTCATACGTATCACGTTCCTTCGTTGGTACTCACTCTCGGAGGAACGAGGTCATACTCTCAACCTTAATATCCAAATGTCAATTACAATTTTCCATTTTTCCCCTTATGCATAATAACTTGAATGCAAATATTATGAAAGTTTGGCTTTGAGGCACCGGACACTTTTTATTTACCATTATTATTGGTCCATCGGTGATGGATTTTTCATGTTTTAATCAGCGCCCGCTAACAATTTGTCGATTTTATTCTGTGAATTGAGTTAGTAGTGATTATAGTAGTCATTATAACACAATCGAGATCAATTTTTCATGGGTTCAACAGCCAAAAATTTTATTTAATTTCCTTATTCCATATTCTTAGTCAGATCCTGCTCAGATGTTGATTAAATATTTTCGCCTGTACGTGCAATAGCGCTTCGTTGATTTTAATTCAATCTGACAAGGAAATGTCAATTATTTGTTGAATCTTATCTTTCGATGGCCTTTCCGGGAGGTTTTCGTGAGGCGATGGATATTTTTTCAGTAAACAAAAAATTTCTTCGAGTGTTTTCATTGGCAGAAATTTTGTGTTAAATGGAACACGATTTTCTGGAATTTAAAACATTCTCGGGTTCTTATTCCAACGCGAAGAGATTTTTTTTTCACTTGCCAGCAGTTTTTAGGGCGGGACAATTCAATAAATTCTCAAAGCACCATTTCCCCAAAGATGTGAAGACCTCAGGGTTATCTTAATGAAGGAAGTTATAAACATTTGGATATCGCGAGACACCGGAAGAATGTTGATTTGTTCGGGGTTCGGGTTGAATATGAGAGTTCGTTACGGAGAAGTGCTGATACCAGTGAACGACGAGGGTTATTTGAATTATGTATTCATGAATATTTTTTAAGGGAGAATAAAATGCCGAGGGTATTGTTGCTGTGACCTGGTGCGCTCTCGTTGAGATGGCCATTGGAAGAGTACTGTGAGCACTGCGATAACTGTAATGGACACTATTGCTGGCGTTAGAAGCCTATTCTGGGTCATTATGGTACATCAACTCCTTCAGAGAGTTTGAGAATTTCAGAGTCTTGTGATGGGGCAAAATTTTCAATACTGAAAGAAAAACATTCCAAGTTATTCCTCAAAATCTTCCCTATTTTTTCTATATCAGTTTCATTGAACTCATTATTCATTCACGGTCAAACTTTATTCAAGTATTTCACATCACATTACAATATATGTCATATTATGTTATATTATATTATATATAAATAAATATTATATAAATAAACTTTTTTTTTTCTATCCGGGACATTACAGGACTGAAATAAATCTTGTAACATAACTCGTCACGATTGAATCAATCCTCATCTCTCGGTACTAGTTACTCCAATACGAAGTTCAATTAATCATTCTCGATGAATCCCCATTCTTCATGAGTTGGTCTTTGCCTACGGACTTTCGATGTTACCAATGCCGTATAAATGAAGACAAATTGCCAGCTGTTTGTCATCACTTGAATAAATATATTGAATGCATCGTTAAGGACAAATTCTTCGATATCAAAACATTTGTCAATAATCCGAGCACTCGATAACTTTACCCCATCGATCGAGTCCCTTATCAAACTCCACCTCTACCTAATCACTCGTTATCACCAAAATTTTTAGTTTCAGAATCAATAATCCGGCTCTCGCAAAACATCAATACCAAAGTACCTGCACCTGTGATTGTATCCACTTGATAAATTTATCGGCATACCGAAGTGGCAGATAATTCAAAACTTCCACCAAAAGCCCATCAATCAGCTGAGACAAACGGAAGGAACTCTGGCAACCGTGAGATGTACATCGACAAGCTTGAAAATCGAGGAACGACAGTCGAGCCACCGGATATTACAAGATAGCAGAGGGGTGATATCGAGAAATTTTTCGAAATCAAAAAAGAAAAACCGTCAATCACCACTGGATAATAATGAGAGGCACGAGGAAACAGCATCTAATACCACCAACCGGCTAGACTTGCCGGACGTGTCAATTCCAAAAATTGACGGATCACCACAAGGCAAGCCACTGCAGGTTAAACGCAGTGACTCATTCATCAAGAAGATAATAAAAACCTCCAAAGAGAATCTGACGTTGAACTGCGAGAAGCTGATCAAGAATATTCAGCGAAGAAGTCCACGTCTAGTCAGGCGAAAGCAGCAGTCAATCGACAGCAGTGATAGCCAAAAGAGCGGTGACGAGGAGGTGGCAGTGGTACCCCAGTTAGCCCGTCGAAAGGGGCCCAAAAGACGTCCCCTGGGCCTGTCAAACCTCTTCAAATCATCAGACCACTTGTCAGCAGCAAACCCAGTCCCACAAACGCCCGATCAACTCCCCATAAATCCATCAACACTCGAAGGACCTGCAGCCCCAGGGGAGGAGTCGCCGGTCCACAGGATCAACTCGGGTTCGCCTTTCTCCAAAAGATCAAGCTCACGCAGCATCTCCGTGGAAGATGTGGACGAGCTAATTCGATCTGAGAACAACGTGCAACTGTTGGAGGAGCGAACCGACGTCTACCGAAAGCTACGTCGTAAGATCGAACAAGCGAGAAGTCTATCCGACAACGAGAGCTCGGACAATTCATCGATTAATCTTGATGCACCACCAAGAAGACGTGCCCTGAGTGCTCGAATTGTTGAATCCAGTGTCAAGACTAAAATAACGAAAAATTTGTCGGCATTGAGACGTAACAAGCTCAAACGTTCACCAACACCGGATGACTTGCGTTACATTGGGTCATTAGCTGTTGCTGATAGCAATGAGAGGTCACACGATAATGCCTCGGTGAAGGAAGCGCCGATACCCTCCGGCCACATCGACAGACCAACGTTAAATTCAATAGGTTTTGAGTCGATTAAGCCACTGGTTAATTCCACGTACAGTCAACAATGCAGAATTGCAAATTCAGTGAATACTCGTGTTTCTAATAACACGAAGGAGGGAGAAACGCTGAAAAAGCTTGGGAATTCAAGAGCGTGGCGCACTTTGGTATCGACTGAGGCGCTGTGCAATGCCACAGTGAGATATCAGTTGAGTGACAACAATCAAGTGAGACAGTGTTCTACGAGTAAAATAACTGGTATAAGAGATTTTGGGAATTTATTGTTGGATGAACATCGGGTTATTAGTGGGCTTGATTGCTTGTCCGATGAATTGGATGAGAAATCGATTGGGGATTTTGATGAGGTGTGCTGTTATCGCGAGGAGTTGATTAATGGTGAAAATAGTGAGATTGATAAGGAGAGAAGTGATAGTGGGGTATTGACTCGGATTAAAGACTTGAAGACACAACTGGGCAAGCAACAGGTGAGGTGTGCTGTGGATAAAGATTGCTTTGGTAAAACATCTGATGTTAATATGGGATTGCTCGTGAAGATGAGATTCAGGGAAAAACTGATATTTGGATTCAGTGCGTTTGCTATACTATTCACACTTCTCCTTGTCATGGATTTGCAGATGGATTTGGGGTACAGTGGTCATCATTTGGTGCCAAGTCATGGTAGAGTCAGAATGGGAGATGAGCCTGATCGTGATACTGTTTACAACAATTTTCGTCGTAAATTTCTGCAGAGGATAAATGGGAGTAGAGAGTTTACAGCTGGTGATAACTCAGTGGGGACACAGAATACGAGGGACAGTGGTGTGAGGGAGGGTAGGAGATCGGGGGATCGGGATAATTCCAAGAGTGAACAAGAGTACGATGACTTTGCGGATCTTGTGGATATGGTACTTAATGGTGATGGCATTGATGCCGAAAGTGGTGTTGTCAGGATTAGTGGCGAGGATTACACCAATAATCCGACACTTGGGGAGGTGCAGGGAGTCAGAGTCCGGTGAGTCCATGATTATGTATTGCTACAATTTATTGGCGCTGGACAAGGAAACTTGTTCATTTTTATTCATAAATATTTTGCAGTTTTATTGTTGTCTGTTTTTTTTTTTTTTTTTTTTTCAAATCTAAATGTATAACGCACATTTATGTCTTCGGCATTGAAATTTTAAGGTGTGCTAGTTCGGTGAGCTGGCTTGACTAATGCCCCGCGGTTTGTCAGGCACTTATTTTTTCGAATCCGCTTATCAACGTGTGAGGCACCATTAGAGATAGTGCATGTGGGGGTCTGGCAAAGGAATAAAAAACAATTGCACACGGGTTAATATTCCTCGTCAATTGTACTCTGGGAAAATTTTTTTATTTTAGTGAAATTAAAATATTTGAATTGCTTCATGTTCTTTTACATTGCGTCGGTTATAAAAATTAATAAAACGCTTTAATTGCTTCAAGGTTGGGAATTTAAATGAATGAAAATTTTGGGCGATTCGAGAGAATTGATTTGTTGATAATTATTTATTGAAATTGAAGGGGCGGAAATAGATGTTATGAATTTTTCACAGAGAGTCCACAGAGGAGGATTTATAGTGAAATTCACTCGGACAGAATTGCGTTAATCGAATGATTAATTCGAGGTATTATTATCGATCGATCACAAAATTGGAGAGTGATTCTGAAATATTAAAAAAAAACATCAGTGCTGTATTTTTGGAACAAACAGCCTGAGCAAGCGTGACATACGCTGAATCATTGGGCAATCTCTTTAACAGAGATAAGACATTATTCGGGTCTCAGCGATGCGCAGGATGCATTGCAATCCTCATCATTAACTGGAAAGCACGCGATGAATAACTTGAGATATCTGGTCTATTCGAAGGCTGGAGTTAAAAGCTTTCGGTTATGAATTATTAATTCTCATTCGACGTTTCAATGAGGAAAAACCTCAGTACACGGGGTGAATAATTAAAGATTTTAAATATGTATTTATTATTCCAGTGAGAACTATTTAGGTCGACAGGCCAGCAACATCAGTCACTCATTTACCATTACTCAGTACTCATGACTTATTTTTTTTTTTTTTTACATTTCAAAATTCACATTGAATTTATGTACAATTTATTCCGGAAGTATCAGTTGACATCTTGAATATTCAACGAACATGAGTTCTCTAAGTCATAAGACAACAACATACTCAGCAATTTTTTATTTCCTGATAAGCAGAAAAATTTTCCCGCAAATAGTAACTCTACAGTTATTATCATTTTTCGAAGAAGTGATAATGATTTAGCAAGAGAATTTCGTTATTTTGAGAAATATAATTTTGGTGAATTTCTTGAAAATTGGGGGGTCTGTCAAATAATCTCTCGGCAATCGCTGATATTCCGGGCATCTCATTAAATTGCTGAATCACATTGTTTTCGATTGACTGAATGTTTATGATTAATGTGCAGTAATTTGAATTTACTATTGGGAGTTTGCGTGCTACAGAGCAATGCACATGGAAACGAAATGGCCAATTTGATGCACAGTTGACTGCTGAGCTACAGGTTTCAGACACTTTTTCCATCAGAGTCTACCCGAATAATACAGCAAATTTAATCAGCACAATTTGATTTTCCTTAAATTGCAACGAATGATTTACAATCGCTATTATTCAAATGCTCCCCGAATGTTTGATGAAATTGACGCAAATCGATGGACAACAATGAATTGGCGATAAAAGGATAAGATAAGGCTTTTCTGTTTGTTCTTCTCTAACTCCGATTCGTTCAAACATTCTATTCTCATGAATTTTCTCTTCACCGAAATTTTCACCGAGATTTCCATTCAAATTTTCTGAAACAATCACTGAATTTTTCCAGGACCTTCCATCATTTCGTTTTTTATTCCAAAAGATATGACTCTGTGCGTGTTAATTATTACCAAAATTCTCTCTTAAATATTGATTGACATAGAATCATCTCATAGAATAACTCCCGCAATTGTCAAAGCGATTTGAAAATACTCATGCGACGAGTGCCTGTCCGAGTAACAAAGACCGATACTAATCACGCTAATGAGACTGTTGAGGTATGGCAATTGTCGGTAATGTCTATAGATATGATACAAACCAAGAAGGCCAGAATTTGTCGTTTGACTGGAGTAAACAGTACCAGTGAATACCGGAGAACCGGATGTTCTCGTACGTCTGGGGACTGCGTTATCCCCATTGTCTCGAAATTCTCGGACTCACCAACAATGCGGTGGATATCCTATTTCAGGGGAATAGGATGAATAGGAGTGGGTGTGTGCGGGGTGGTTTTGGGAGGGTATGATGAGCCCGCGGCAGGATCGCGGGTCACTCTTGGATACTGTGGGGGGGGGGGGTTTGAGGGGGAATGATGGAAGGGGTCACGAGGTCGAACTCCCCAACGTAATGTTTGCACGGAAATAATTCACGAGACTTGGTCGCGTCGAGGTCAGGTAAACCTGAAGCGACGGCAATGGCTCAGCTTAAACTTGTGTACCCACATAGTGCGATCTTGCTCCCGGGTTAACTATCATCATGGATCTTCTCCAAATTAATTAGTTTGTCTCTACAAACTCACCTGGAGTTACTCCAAATTGCTCGGCGGTCAAACAATTGACGGATTTGAGAAAAGTTGGCCAATTATTTACGATATCGTCATTTGCCGTAATTTTTTATGGGGATAATTAGTCATTTATTTTTGAGGTTTGAGTTGGTTGAGTATTGTTGGGCAACTTTTTGAGGTCCTTGGGGGCAGGGGCAGAATTATTTGGCTCTTGGCACTCGGTGGTGGCTATTTTCAGTTGGACGTGGGGAAAAGGAGGTTTTAGAAACTCCACGGTATTCGATTTTGATGAAGATCTTTATTTGACTTTTTTTTATTTTGAAGAAGACGAATTCGATTTCAAGGGAAAACATATAATTGAATGATTAATTTGTTGTGTCATAATTATTAGGTATAAATGGATGAAAATTATTTTATTATATAAACGAAGTGTGAGAAACCTTGGAACGTTAACTCCCGACAGTTTTGAAATTCTTGATTTTTTAAATAACCACAAGGCTGATGATTTTGAGAGATATTTTTAGACATATTAAAGAAGAGGGATTTTTTTTTTTCGGGGATTTAGTGATCGGGATGGGATTTTAGAGCAGATGATAGTTATGCAAGTCTCCAGCGTGGACTGACTGATGAATATTGATAATTCGGTAATCCATTGGTCTCTCAACTATTCACGAGCCTATGAAATTGATAAATCCCACGAGAGGTGAGCTAATACGCGAGGGTTCGATAATCGGCTCTGAAGAATAATCGCGGGATTGATGAGAGAAAGAATTTCATTAAAATTCCTATAACATCCAATAATAATAATAATTCCTATAACTCCAAAATACGTTCCTTCATTTCAAATTGTCATCAATTATCTGCAATCAATTCGGCAATTTTTCGGCAATAAAAAAAACCACTCGCGCATTATTTTCATCTCCAGAAAACTCGAGTCATTAACATTGATCCATTAAAAAACAAGAAAAATTTGTTTATCAAGAATTTTCGAGTGGAAGGGGAATTTATTTAGGGCATTGCCCGAAATAAAGGACTTATTTAATTTTTGATTTGGAGAGTTTGGATGACATAAAGTTGTTGCTAGCTTTCCATGGTTCTTGCGACACACATCAGTGGTATTTTTCACGCCGGCCAACCCGTTCGCCAACTCGTCGTCTCTAAACTCGAAGTTGTTAAAGGAGCGAAAAAATAAATAAATGAATAAAAATCGAGCAAGAGGCTGGAAGAGATCTAGGGGATATGTGCGCCGCTCTCGTTTCGCCAAGCGAAAAAAAAAAAAAATTCACTTCAATCTAGTACAATTTAATTTGAGTTAATTGAAATATATTTTGCCCCGGGACATTTTACTCTCGTGTCTATAATCTCTAATTAATAAATTAAATAATAATTCAATAGTCGTGATTCTGATGAATTTTTTTTCCCCGTGTCATCCGTGAAAATGGATATTTTAAATTACCCTTAATAATAAATTACTTCCGGATAAAGTTACTTGGCAAATGTGTAGAAATAATTTCTTCTGATAAGTGTGGATTTTCTTGTTGCTGGTTAATTCAGCAAAAGTAATTTTTTTCCACGACTTCCAAAGCATTGGAAAGTGGAGGAATGGTGTTTGCTGAATGTGAGAATTGTTGGAGTGAGGAAAGTTCAATGCAAAATCATATATTTACAGATGCTAATCAGAGAATTGAATGGACGGTTTTATAATCACCCGTAATCCATAATTTCCAAAATAGTCTTGAAAAATCGTTTCAATTTTTAATGGAACATTTTTTAATTGATGATTTCATATCAATGCAATGGAAATTTCAGCTCGTGTGAATTTGAAAGTGTAAAAATTATTTAGGGCACTCATATCATTTTAAATTTCAAGAGTACATTTTCGTCAGGGTAATGCACTGACCTTACATCATTTTTTTCGTGTATTATTATTATATATATATAGAAAATTGTCGACCCAATTTTCACATATTGCGTGCCGATGCTGTACCAACTGTGCACGCACAAGAGCTAAAAGTCTAGTTGAATCACTGGGAGGCCGATGTGCAAATTTATGGTACTGTTATAATGTCACATTAATGAGGGTTACTTCACGTGGGAAGTGTTTGCGGATAATTACTGCAATGTAAATCCATTTTTTCTTCATAATTTAAAATCATGGGAGTTATAATTGCCCTACGAGTGATAAGTTACTGTTACATTAGCGGTATTCAGTGATTCGGTTTTATAATTATAGATGTTGATGATGTGGTGGATTCGTTAAACCGACACTGAATGAAAGTATTTGCCCTCGATTCGATAAATTTTTATTTCCGATAACCGTTTGATTTTAATTTGCCAGTTCACATTCTCTGATGAGATGAGTGAAATTTTCGACTTTAAAAAGTATCGATTTCTTTTGAAAACTATTGATTTTAGACGGAAAGATCGAGAGATCTTTTTTGTCGGACATTTCATCGACTACAAAAAAGTCCGCCATCGATTTCTCCTGGAATCGATCATTTTCGAGATAAATTGAAAATTATAATTTTAAAATCCAGACTCTCCTTATTCGCTACTGAATTTTAATACCATTCGCGAAAAAATGTGGAATTTCATTATGAAAATCCATTGGAATATTATTGAATTTTGAATACAAAAACAACAAGAGTGAAGAAAAATTATTTCAACTATTTCCAGTTGAAGCTTGAACTGTTGCACAAGCCGGAAAAGATCGATATTTATTGAAGCGTAAATTCCCGATAGAAAATCTCCGATGTCTTTCGAATTCACGTGATTTTCCATCCGATTTTCACGTCAAGTTTCCCACAGACACGAAAAAATTGTTACGATAATTATTTGAATAAACCCCTGGGTTCACCTGGAAAAATAACTGAGGAGTCAATGGTTCGTCCATTGCCGAGAGAAGTAATTCATTTCGAATGAATAGATGACCTTTTGTGTCTCGCGTTTTCCGCGGATCCCCAGGCCTTTTGTGCGCACCCATCGAGGGTGATAGTGTCAAAGCCCCACGACACACATTTACCTGGATTTATTGACACATTTTTTTTTCCCCCGAAGTAAAGAAACATTACAATTCATTCCGATGAGTCCTAATCGCGTCACACCCATTACAAAGAAATTCTATTTGCTCGTGCATCAAAGAGACAACTTCAGGAATTTAATTACAATCAAAGGAAAATTTCCCTCGACCCCGCGAATTTCCATGGGCATATGGTACAATGAACGCGAAAAGAATGGCCACGACCTGGTTACCGTGACATGGTTCCTATCCCATACACTTTTTATCGCTCGACTGCGCGTCAATCACAGCCGCTGGATGTTCTCAGGCTGTTTCATCAACCCATTCAATTACACTACAAATTAAATGGTTATTCCCCATATCTTCTCATTTATCATGTTTTGGAAATTTCTTGGAAACTCCATTGATGTGAAAAAAATGGATCGTTCAGGTTTTTTCCACTAGTCCATTCAATAACTCACACATCTTCTTCTACTCAAAATCTGTTCTTGTTATTATTCAAAATATCATTGCAATTCAATAATTCGTAGAGTTTTTCAAACATTCGGCGAATTTATTTGGAACATCTGCAATTTCTTGAAAAAAAAAAAAAAAAAAATCGTTTAGGACGATATGAGATTTCTAGCGATACATTATTTTTCCCTTAAGTGGATCGTAATTTCCAAAGTGAAAAACATGAATTTTAAGACGAGTTTCTCATATGCATTAAACCGTAAACCTCTAGATCGCTTTCTACCAATTTAATGGCTCATCGGTGGTTGTTAAATATTCCGCGGATATTCCGGGAGTTCGCACACTTACGCAATCGGCTGGGAACAATCAATTCAATAGACAATCAGAAGATATTATGCAGTTTGACCAGTGACAATCGTGAGAAAGTAATTTAACGTTCTGGATTGGTCTCACATTACTGTCTCTGTGATATAATATGTGAAAATTTTCTTTTGTAATCTACCATTTTAACTCGAAAGCTAATTACCTGTTCATTATCAACATCTCGTGTTTGATCGATTCTTCAGGCAAACTTTTCCATTCTAAATTGATATGTGATAGCGATTATCTGGTGATTTGTCTTCTGCCATTGATAGTATGGTAGATAAAATGGTAGTAAAAATCGATGGAGAGTGAAAAAATGGTAATTCTCAGTTATTCAAATTCGGTATGTCGGTGGAGCGCATGCGATTAATTGTAACATGCGGGTGTTCCATTAACAGGGAAAATGGTATATCCTGGTGGGCATTGGCCCGGCATTAGAGAGAACCGCACACTTTGGAGTGAAACATGAGTTTGACTTGCTTCACAATCGTGCCAAAGCCCCCAGCAGGTAGAGGTCTGGTGCATAATCAAAACATGATGCCCGTCATACATACACGCTTGACCTGTCATCCACCATGCCACACAGTTGGCAAGTCAGTGAGGTTTAGGATCAAGCAAATCGCGTAAACCCTCCACTGTATATTCAATGCCATCAAACACGTACGAATATATCAAATGGGCTGAGTACTTTCCATGGTGTATATCACCGGAGAAATGGCTTGTCCACACATACCCATCACCTTCCATCCTTTCCAGTATATGGAAATCAGGTGGAAATTCGCATTTCCATTTGTTCACTATAACCGACTCTATTTCGATGACTCATTGTCCAATTACTTGGCTGTATTCTCAATAATTCGTTGCATCTCTTAACTCAACTTTATTTTACGTTTATTCGATTTAGATCGATTTGATCTTACGGGTTTTATCCTTGGAATTTATTACAAAATTTTCACATTTTTTGAATTATTCAAGTTTTGTAGTTTTTGTGGTTTTACCATTACCAACATTTTCATTGCGATCTTTTTTGCAATTCTCAAAAACTCAAGCGATGATTGAATGTGAACGACTTCTTCACTCTGCTGATAAAATATTTAAATAATTTGGATAATTTTGTTGGGGCTAAAAGGGCGTAGGGTAGAAATGTGTGAGAACCCGTGTATTAATGGAAGCAACGTAATAATTCTCGTAAAATAAACCGATGAAAGTTGTTGTTTTCCATTGGAATATAGTGACAATTACAATGACAACGCGTAGAAGCACATGTCGAGAACCGTTAAACGTCTCAACGATTTCCCCAATGGATATACGACAATCCCTACTATAGCCCAACTCTCTGGTAAATATTAGCACCATTCGCCATTGCTAGAAACCGTCCACTGCTCAATGCCTCACTCCATCGTATATCCACTCACGATTTGCAAATGTTACCCTGTAACGTGTGAATATGGTCTCTGGGTATTTCTGACATACCATTCCACCACCTAGTGTGTTTCCAACCCAGAACAAACCCACTTCCATCGTTTACGTATTACCAAAATCACCGGGTTTGTTGGCGGGGACAAACAAATCACACCATCAACGGCTATTTGCTGCGGTGACTTTGCGTTTGTTCAAAGCTTTCCAAATTTATTTCGCCTGTTAATGATGTTCATCATTATTCATGTAATTTTACCCTTTTTATATCTCACTCCCTAATTTTTCATTAATTTTTCCACTTTTCCCCGGTTAACTTTTATTTTATATTATATTCATTGAGGATTTTTCTTTTAATTTTTACTTCAAACAAATGCAATGGGAATTGAAATATCAAAAATGATAATTTTTTTGAAAAATTTACAGAACGCTGTATATATTTTTTCAACTTGATTTTATATTTTATATAAATTATTGGTGCTATCATTATTATGATGATTATTTTGATTGTTAATTAAGAATTTCCGATTGTTTACTGAGAAATAAGGAAAATTGTTCCAAGATGATGAAACTACTTTGACGTGAATTTTATCAGCCGTTTCTCGGAAGATATCAGTAATTCATCCTTAATGCCCGAATGCCGATTTTTATCATTTGATTAAACTCATGGTATTAACTCAAGTGCAGACAATTCTGACGTATGGAATAAGTCGTTGAGACTGACGTATATGATCCACTCGACTGCCAGTCAATATATCAACGAAAATACAATTAATCGACACGGACGGAGGCCCCCACGGAGGTGGTACGGGAGAATTGACAAGTGCGACGCGCATGTAAAATAAACGGTGGATTTTCATTCGCGTACACCACCAGAATTATTGAATGTATTCTCCATATTTCTCCATTGGCGGATTTAACAAGCCTCAAATCATCTCCCCCAGTTGACATTTCCCCAGAATTTTAGCCCAAACATGACTGATAAATCTGTCTCGGCAAATATTTCCTTGTATTTCCCGAAAATTCTGGAAAATTTTTTTCTCCCTGAATCTTTATTTGCGAAATAATTCTCACGACTGAAATTCTGTAAAATTCCTAAATTGACAGATTGCCCATTAATCTTGAGGGACTTTAGTGCAGTCTCTATTCGTCACGAGCCTTCAATTTTTCTGAGCCCTCGTCTCTCAAAAAATACCACTAGAATGCATAATGCAGCTTGTTCACTGTTGGCACATGACCGAGGGAAATAAAACAGTCACTTGTTTAGAATTTCAATGAGAATTATTATTTCAATATTTTTTCCAACACTTTGAAAAATAATTCAATAGAATTGTCAACGATAATAATAATACTCATTCACGACTCATCAGCTTCTCCCCATAAATAAACAATTTAACCGGCAGCAAATGATTTCCCATCGAGTATTATAGTGTATACCCAGGGGTACACGAATGAAAAACAAAAAATAAATCCCGTGTGTGAATCATTTAAATTGCTGTCAATAGGAATAAATCGAGCTAATACTACCACCATGCATCACCCACAATCACACGCAAAAGATAATAAAGCGACATTCGTGCTCTGTTTACCATCGAGGCGGATCAGTTGTGGTGAATTACACGTTGTTGTATTTCAGTAAATGATCACAGTCAACTCAAATACACATCCGATTGACAACGGATGCGACCGTTTATTAGTCCGGTTATTTCTCATCGAATACCCATATCCGGCATTTTCCGAAAAGCTAAATTCAGCGTTGAAAACCGATTGGGATATAATCAATACGACTAAATCCAATGTACAGAGATAGTGAAACTGCATTTAACGTTCAATCGTTTTTACTGTTTAACGAGAATATCATCTGCCCTTTTCCATTGTCAATCTTACAGGATTCAGATTTGAATATCAGTACAAATATCTATATTCTATCTAGAGAATTGGACAAATTAATTTTGCACTCTATTTATTTAAAAATTTCTTGATGTTGATAATTGAACATTGAGAAAAATTGATATCTATAAAAGATATGGGTAAAATTGAAAAAAAAAAAAATGGGAAAATTGGTAAAATGGAAGAACGATCGAATAAATTCATTTTTGAGAGTGAAAATGGAGATTTTATGATTAGATTATTGTCTGTCGTGGAATAAACTAGCTGTCAATCGTGTAAATTCAAAAAGATAAAATCCATGTGATAGCCATCGACCTTTGTTTAAACTTTCTCCACTACAGCTTAAATCACCCACTTGAGTCTGGACGATAACTTGATGCTCGCTCGTTTGTATGAGTCGAAGGAATCCACAATGTCCCTGTGACAATACTCACCGTCGAGATAACACGTAGAGTGGTGAAAATTGTCTCTCATTCCGTTACCTATCTCTATATACCCGGGGAAAAGGCCAACAAGAGTACGAACTGGGGAAATGATTTTCCCCTCGGGATTAAATTCCTCTCCAAGTGTCAGAAATTCACAGTGGCAACTTACCTTTGGATGAGTGAATAAAAATTATATGCTAAATTTCGAAAAGCCCTTTTTTTACACATAAAAACTATTTATTCATTATTATTCATTAATTCTCACCGAATTCTCTAATGAAAAAAATCTTTAAAGAATATATTCTCGGGAAAATAGCGGAAACCTCAAAAAAAAACTCCAAGTGCCAAAATCCCTCACTACTCTTTCATCTCCGCTAGATGTTCATTAGAAGAAAAATGAGCAAGTGTCAGAAAAAAATGTAAAAAGTAGTAAAAACCCCCGTCTGTTTTATCCCCTATGCATCTGAGTTAGCTGGCACTCTCAGCGACAAAGTTATGGGGTAGAGCACTCAAGTATCGTCGTTGATTTTCATGAAACAGAAACTTTACGAGTAATGTGTGAGGGTCACGAGGCAGTGCATATGAAATTATTATTCATACAGGTACACTTACCAATGAGAAGTGCACGTTTGCAATGTCCGGGGGTGTGTGAATGGGGGGCAAAGAAAGTGCGACCATTGGACGACGGAGTGCGCAGTTTGCATAAATATTACTTGAGTATCAAACAAGTCCATATTCTTTAGACTACTCTAGTCTCTCCACCTGATAAACTCGTAATGCAATTTTTTTCGCCTTTGTCCATTTTTTCCGATATCTCACGGAGAAAAATTTTGAATTTTATTTCACTCAGCGACGTGTTGATTCTAGTCTAGAATAAAATAGCATAAGTGTACTTGTCTCTTTGAATGTGTCATGAAATATTGCTCTCTAATAGTGAAAAGTGAAACTCTCGTTCAATCCCGTCCGCCCAAAAGTCTCGAGTGAATAAACCCGTGGTCTTATTTTTTTGTCACAATTAAAACCAGTAATGATTTTTTCTCTTGCCTTCTTCACGGTAATCACCGAGTAACTGCTTGATTTACGGGTACAACAACTAGAGCGGGAACAAGCGCTTCAGAAAACCCGAGGCGACTATTTCAATTTTGCTAATTTTAGGCTCTAAAACATTTCATTTTCCCTTACACAATAAACCATTCTGACAACAAAAAAAAATAACTCTATCGGCCAAGACATTTTCTCATCAATTTCCAAACTATTTTTTATCTCCTTATAATGAATTTTGCTCTGACTATCAAAATTGAAAAAAATTTCAATCTAATAAATTATAACAACTCCCATAATAACCGAATATTACGGTCATTGGCAATTGCTTATACAGCGATGGATGAATATAATTAACTGTTGGATTTTTTTTTTGTACGTTGAATTGTAATTTTTTATCGGCTTCAATGAAAAATGGCGGAGGGATTTGGTGGGGATGCAATAGTGGGATATTCATATTGAAATGTATGGAATGGGTATTGCAAGGGAATAAAATGTAATGAGAGTCACGTAGGTGGGTTATCTGACGGGTTCGGTGTACACTTTGGAAGTACCCGGAATATCCTGTGCTCTCGAATGCACTATGACCACTCGAGTTACGGTAGTTGACGCGTAATTTACGGGTTTTACCCCCGGGTACTTCGTTTACACGAACTCGACACCGACAATGATTGCCTGACACTTTGTAATTCATCATAAATCACGCCGTGGAGTTATTCGGAAAGCGATACAACTGCAATTTGTAAGTCATGTTCTCTAGATTTTTATGTAATGGATTACTGAACTTCCTGTGGCTTGAGGGGGAGAGAGAAACAGGGCGAAAGGTCAATCCCGTCATCGTGGCCAATTATCCTATGAATTTTCACAAATATTTGTGGATTTGTCGATAATACATAAAAAAATTGTAGAGAAATTGAATTTTCTTGGAAACTTTTACGATTTGTAATAGATTTTGGAGAATTCATTGTAAAATTCCAGTTTAAAATTCATTAGTACCATAATAAACCCGGAAGTTCTCTCATTCATTACCTCAATTATATCAAAATTACACGAGCATCTGATTGAATGAGCCGACAATATCTTATCTGTGACATATCCGGTGCTTCGTTACACGAAACAGAGATATCTGTCAAGAGTAACGATCATCTCGTTACAATAATCATAATAAAAATATAATTTCATTATAGCCACGGCGTTCGAATAAATAATACAGACACGTAGGCACGTAACATCCGTTTGTGGTACCTCTTCGCCAACGGTACAACGACTGCCCCGTGCTAATAATTTTTATAGGAATTCCGGGGAATTGTATCTCCCAGTGGAGATGCATTCAGAGGGAATAATCGCGTTCTCTCAATTGATACTTTTGTGATTCTCATAATTTCTGTTTCACGATGTGCTGCCATTTTCACGGCCTATTTGAGTTATTCAAAGGGATCCGCCAATTTCAGAGTTGATGCACTCGGCAATTATCATTTGATAATATTCTAGTATTTTTTATTTATTTTCACCATTGTGCCGAATATGGGTGAGCGATCAAAAACCTGTTGGGCAGGTTTGCATTTTGTCATTTGAGTCGTAATTAGATGTTGCGTATGTCGGTCGGGGCTTACCCAATTAACTAGAGTGATTGCATTTAGAAAATATCGAGACGGTTTATTCAGTATTCAGAGGAAAATAGTTTTTCGTCAATAGAATTTTATTTATGGAAAAAGGGAAAAGTTAAGAAACTAATTTGACAATTCAAGAGTGGAGGGCAGTCAGATTAATTGAATTTTACAAATGCATTCAATTCGATTCGATTCAGACGTTCATTGAAAGATTGACCATTAAAGTGTCAATTGATTTTAGTAAATTTAGGGAAAAATGTAAAAACGGATAATTGTTCGATTTTTGAGTGAAATAGATTTTTATGGGGTGTAACTCTTGTCCAGGAACACCCGTCATATAATTTCACCAATTCCCGGATGAGCTACACTCCGGCTGAAAACGGAAATCGAGAAGACTGGAATGACGGGAAAAGAGGAAGGAGAAAGGAGGGTAACAGGTGAGGAGATACAAGGGGATTCTAGACGAGATTAGTTCTAGTAGTGGAAGCGTGCGAGCGTGTGTTCGCGAACTCAATCTACGGCGGAAGATTCGGTTTGCAGTTTGTACGAGAGCTAGGGAGCTTTGCGAAGAGACCTCCTCCCAGTGGGTGGTGAGGTGCATCCAGTGGCGGAGAAGATAGAGACGAGGTACATGAGGTGGATGGTAAAGCATGGATGATGGCATTCGGTAAATGAGAGACAGGAATATCTGATGAGGTATCATTAGGAATGAAGACAGCTCTCAAAGTGGGGAGTATTCAATTTTTACATTTTTTCGGCTTTCCCGAGCTGTTCGTCGCGAGGGAAATACACGCTCTCTCGAATTCTCTCGGAATATCTTATTTTCCAAAAATGCTCAATGCACCAAATATGAAATTTCGGGGGGATTGATTTACCTGACAAATTAAGGCTAAATGAATCAATGAATTAATCAATGAATTAATCATTATTTATTATTGTATTTTTATAAAATTACGCAAATTTCTATTTATATCCGAACTAAACCCCATTGATAGAGAAAGAAAATTGATCGATCGTGAGTTTTTATTGGGAAAATTTATCGACTAGTGAAAATGCTCTGAGAACTAAAAGTGGAACACCTGCGGCGCGATACCCGTTGACCCCCCTCCCTCCCCGAGGCGGTCATCCGCATAAGTATTCAAACGTGTTGCATGTATGTACGTGATACCACAAACGTGGAGATTCTCTCCAACGGATAATCCCCGGCCCCAAACCACCCCTGAAAGTCTAACGTGCATTCGCTTCGAAAGTCACTTCTGGAATATCGAATATTGCCAATTGCCATTGGCTCGCGTCTTCCTCACCACTTCCTGCCTCTACCCTGAATCTCATCATCATGGGGCGGTAATCGTTCGAATCCAACTCCATTCTCCAATTATCTTTCCATGAAATTCAAGTGAGTTTTAATGCCACTAATGCCTGATGTTACTATCCCATATAGCATTTTATTGGCCACAATCTATTCGTGTTTCATCTCGCGGATTATTCCAAACTAATGAAGAAGTTGATGGCTAGGTGTTAATTATACCCGAGAATGAATTATTCTCAAGGCCGCGGTTTGCGGCACGTAATTGTCGTGATTATCAGCGAGACATGTAATCTAGATCGATTCTCGGATTGGTATTGGGTAATAAACGAGCAAATGTCGAAGGACGTGGAAAAATATCGATTGAGTGATAAACCTCTTAGAACAGAATTTTACCGTTAGCCACTGAAAAATATTGGAAAATTTGAAAAAATAAAAAAGGGTTAAAAAAAACCGCTAAAACCGTGAATTTCCCCGATTTACTTTGATTCCAATGGAATTAATTATTCAATTACTATATATTAAATTGGCAAGATATTTTCTTTGAGCAGTGGATGGAGTTAAATTTCAATATGATAATATCCTCATTTTGTTGTTCATACGGATATCTCAACGTGAAATAGGACGTGCCACAATATAAGCTATTTGGTTTTTTACGGTGAAGGCTACATTGGATTTAGCTCTAGCTAAGCGTTGAAATTGCCTCGAAAATTGTTGATGGCGTCGTTGAAAAGTATAAAGTCTCACTCAGCCGGCTTGATGATCGCTCAGTATGCTGAGAGCCAATCTGTGTTGGTGATGTTTAATGGGTACCAAGACATGGGGGTTGGATATATCATCCCTTGTCACACCCTGTGTTGACGTTACACCCGTGCGTATTGATGATTTAGATACGCGTCAAACGATGACAGCAGATGGTGGAGATGTTGGTGGGATATTAACTGGGCCAGTGGATTTCAACGTCAGTACGTCCACTATTTGATTGAAATTATCGGGAAAAATCGATTGACTGCTTTCCAACGATGGAAATTGATTTTTATCTAATAACTGGATGGTTGGATAAATGGATAAATTATTGGAATGGCAACGCTCGTCGTCGTATTTACATCTGTCGCAGTTCAGGGGGAATATCTCTGAATTTAACGCATATACCCGATTTTTTCATTATTACCACATTTGTAGAGCCGAGGGAGAGCTACATAAAAGGTATTTAACAAATTTTCTTCATCTGCCGTAGATTCTGAGATATCCCCGGAAAAGTCGGCGCGAAGAGGTACCGTGATGAGGTGAAAGCATCGAGAGATGAATTTTTATACAAATTTTTTATCTCTGAATCTGATGGAGATGGTGAAATTTTTTATAGAACATTTTTTATTGAGTGGAGTGAGAGCTATAAAAAAGGTAGTTATGAAAATTTGGCTGTTTGTCGTAGATTCAGAGATATTCTGGGAGATTTAGGTATCAGTGGAATTGCTATCTTTTATTTGGTGAATAGCATTCCTAGGGAACTTGAGACTCGATTGGAAAATTGTTTTGCCTCAATCGATAAGTCGATTCTTCTGATCTAGTCTTCTTGGGGATATTGAATCCAAGAGACCAATTCTCTAATGAGTTGACGCGATGTATCTGACGTATTTGTCAATCATTCATGTATTTTTCGATAATGTCAAATGTTCGAGGGGGCAATTCTACGTGTCAGTGGAAGCAGATGATGGCCGCTTTTCATTTTTTCAAGAGTGGAATTCTGAAATGTAAGGGTGTGTAACAATGATGATATATTCATTGGGATGCTGGAGGGTACCCGTACTCGAGTTACGCGCGCAATCTACTCAGTACTTCAGGAATAAAACATAAGCGGGAAAGGTTGACGGTTGTACATAAGTTATCACGTCGAATCACAGCGATTTTCAATACTTTAGGGAAATAAGGGCTCCTGTCAATTCAGCAAATTATTTTTGAGGTACTCCGTTGCATATTCTTCTATTACAATTTCGCAGAGACTGAAGTTAGAGTTTTTGTCGTTGAAATTCAGTGGAAATTTTGGGGAGTAGAATTTTCGCCATGTGGATAAATAAAAATGGCGTGGAGTTGAGAGGTATTCACAGAGGATGAGATCTCCGTGGTGGTGGTGGTGGTGATAGCTTTTTCGTTAGGTGACGTTGTGTGCGGCAGATAATTCGCAAAGATTTAGTGGTATTCCGTGAAGTGGTTAGTATGCAACCCATATGTACTCACACCGGTGGGCTGTACTCGTTGGATAGCTATCGTTGCTCCATCTCCATCCTGCATGTACCTCCGAGGACTCATCCAGCCAAACCTCTTCACCTTTTTTTTTCCAAGGAAAAAAATGTACTTCGTTCCAGAATTGATATTCTTCCCGGAATTAAATATATCTAGAAGGTATACCTAGAGCTTGAGAATAAAAATCAATTATTTCACAAGAAAATTCCAATTTTATTGAATTTCCAATACGAAAAAAAAATTCAGTGATCGCATAATTGAAAAATTAATGATTTTTATAACGCCGCAAAGAAAGACAAGTCCTCCAAAAATGAAGAGCTATATTCCATACTCAGAAGATCATTCGTAATTTAACTGGAATTTTTCAAGACGTATCTGCAGGCCCTCGAGGTATCGTATTGAAACTCGAAGAAAAGCCGACTGGTGGTGACTCGGCTTTCCCCTTAGCCTTTGGGAAAACCCAAACTTTTCTCCAACTCGTCCATTTATCCTTTTTTTCATCTTCGGTCTAGTATCTCCCTCATGGAGAACTCTATCAGACAGACCCCAACGGCTCAAAGGGCTCGTGTGTGTATCCCCCTTCGTACATGTACACATACCCCCGAGTACATACGTATGTAAAAAAGAAGTCGAGTCGCGTGAGAGCGGTATTCCATGCATTTTAAAAGGCCCTCTAAGCGAACACGAATTACACCGAGGATTCGCATAGTTGTATTGAACATACCCGGAGTGTGTGGGGGCTTACGACAGGATGAAATGACAATATTTGACACTTTATATCCACCAAAAGCCAACGACGCGGAATTGATAACAATAAAAAAATACTTTTTCTTTATTTTACATCACCACTGGGGAAGGTGCAAAAATACCTATGTTTTATCTCATTTTTTTTTAACCCTCTTTTTACCTTTTTTCACACCTCGACCCTTTGTCCCCTCTATCATCTTTCTCCTCCGAAGGAAAAAAAATCCCGTGAACACAAAAAAGATTTCTTATTCCCTGGAGAAATTCCTCAATTCTACAGTCACATTCTTCCCTGAAAATCTTCTGATTTCTCTCAATTTCCGGGATTAATTCATAAAATCTCAGGAGAAATAAATAACCAAATTTCAATATTATTTATCGAGATTAAAACTGATTTCACGGGGAAAGAGTGAATGAGTGAATTTTTTTTTTCTCAACTCTTTCTGGATGTAAGAAAACTTTTTTCTTCATGGAAATATAAATGGAACACGATTGATTTGAGTGAAAAGTTATCTGTCAGTCTATGAAATTCAAATGAAATTCTGCAAAATGAAAAATGAAACATGAAAAAAAAAAATAAACAAAATGGGGAAAAATTCCCAAGTGACTTGAAATTCAAGATCAGTAGACAGATTGAAAAATCTGTGCATTCAGAGTAAAACCACTCGGGAATATACTCTCCAACAAACATATATTCTCCCTTCTCCAACTCCTCTATACGAAGAAGCATTTACGTGAAATGCGTTTGGAATAACGTTATGCCTCCTTGAAATTGAACTCCAGGACCAGAAATATCACCACTGAATGCAAAGCAATCCGATTCGAGATTATCTCGGTTGAATAAATTTCCATCGAACTCGCACAACAGTAATTACACTGTTATAAAGTGGTTAATGCAGATGGAATAATTAATTTTACTTTCGCTTGTTCACAGAAAAAATTCGAGTACATTGCAGAAGTTCCATTTGCAGATATCGAGACTAGAGATGTATCCCGAGAAATCAGAGATCGTCGACAGATTGCTGGAAGAGATGGCCACGAAGCCCATCATCCACATAGGTGAGCATAATTAAACAATCAATTTTCCCTGCGCAATTACAAAAACTCTCCCTCATATAAAAAAAATCCCGCTTATCCCTCCAATTTTTCTTGATAATTTCACACTCGCCAAAAAATTCTTCTGACTTTTAACTCTACGTTCATTTTTTATCGAGATACTCCGAAAAATCCACTTTGAAAATTTGGACACTAAAAATATAGAATTCCATTCTGAATGAATGAATGAATGAGTTAATTTAATTAATAACTGACGTGACCGACGGACTATTGAATAATCCTGATGGAAAAATCAATGTGACGACAGCAGGAAATTCTCCAAATGATATCAGCCCAAGGATTTCTCCATAAAATTCTCCATTTCCTCAACTCATCTTGAGTGTCCTTAATTTGCCCCATTGATCACCGACGGCTGTAGGAGTTAGACTTAATCCGTTAATCAGACGACAGATCGTCAGAGTCTGTTGTCTCATATTATACGAGACAAGTGAGTGGAGGAATGGCGAAAACGTCAAACCCCCATTTCTCGTTTTACTCCAGGGAATAGTGTTCTGGTGACAATAAGGCCTTGATATCCTTGTACGTTTAATTTTCCGTGATCGATAAAATACCCATTTGATTAATTCAACACTAGAATTGGGGAGACACGCGACAGAAACTCATGAACAATTTATCATTAACTTGTATCATTCATGGCTTTCATTCTGCTCCAAGTCAATTTCCCGTCCACAATAATATACAAGATAATGCTCCGGTCATTTAAATTGACATTATGACCCGCTATCAAAAGGACATCGAAACAATCGTCACACACTTGCATAATTTTCAATTAAATAATTATCGAAAGCAAGGGCTTTTCTGATAAATAATATTCTTATCTCACGTTGAGAAAAAAATTTATCAATAGGACTTCAATATTCTCTTGTCCTTTTCCCCCACTTTCATTATCAATTCAAGTGCTGAATCTCATCTTGTCCAAAGACTTTTTCTCCGAGAGTGAAACGACATGATTTATCCCGAGATTTCACAATTTTAAAATTGACAAGTGAATATTTTCCAGCATCAAGTAAATGTTCTTTGTCAAACGGGGACTTTTCCCCTCAGTACTCTTGAAGGATTTCACAGTATAAAGGATTCAGTGGAGATTACGGTTTTTCCAGAGACCACTTATCTTAAAAACCATTTGGCACAAGTCAAATCTACCCGCAGCTCAAAGAATCTAAATTACAGATCTCCCTCGATAACTCAATTAACTTTCTCCCAGTAAAAAAAAAGTCAAGGAAAAAACTTCTATCCACATCTAAAAATCACTTATCCCTTGATTCCAGCCCAAAAAGACGGTGGAACCCAGTTGAAGCTGGTGATAGACTATCCAAACGATCTGCAAGCACTCTTCAAGCCCATGAGGTGAGTCATTTGATACTTTACTCAAGAATTAATCAATGATATCTCGTTAGTGGCATCGGGGTCACGACGCCGAGAACTTTTAAAGTGTAGTCTTTTCGTCGTTGGAGGGAAGCCCTTCCCTCAAAGGCTTTAAATCGCAAACGCTTTGTCTGAGTCAATTGAGGGCGGGGGTTAAAAAAAAAAGCCGAGTGCCAGGGAAAAGAGAAACGACCGGGATTTCACCATTTAATAACATCCAAAGGGAAGTAAGGGGAAAAGCTAATTGAAGCCATATTTTTTCCTATTTATTCTGAATGGATATTAAATTCTGTTCAAACCCGTGTCATAAAGAATTCGTATACAAATTGAGAGAATGAAAACTGCAAACAACGATTTGTGAAAAATTGAATGAAAATTCATACCTTAAAAAATTCAAAAAGTGACGACTTTTTGATAAATCGATTCAATTCAAAATCGCATCGAACTCCACATAATAAAAAAATTCGCATATTCTTAAGAAATTGATTTTAAATCGCATCCAAAATTAAGTTAGTAATAGTTTCCAAATGGAAAAGAAAAAAAAAATGGACAACAGTTTTAGAAAACTGGCGGATGTGAGGTATCACGAGTTGCTGAATGATCTGGTTCCGCCTCATCCTCCGTCTTGGACAATAATAATTGAGTGGTAGGCGTTTCAGAGGGTCCAAAGTGACTAGTGCTGTAGCAGCATCACTCTCAAGAGTTCCCTCATGAAGCGATGCACGAGGCACTTGGGGACATCCACTTATGTAATTGTACTCGTAATCCCATCACGCTCGTGGCACGAACTAAGTCGTAGAAGGCAATATCATGTCTCTGGGGGACGTCAAATTCGACAGCTCTCGAGGGGTGAAAGGGGTGAAGGCGCCACATCATTGGCTGATTGCCTCGGCCATTCTCCTTTTCTTAAGACTGCACTCATCCTCTGGGTCACCATCACCATCAATTCGTTTCCCCCCCAGAAGGTGTTGACTAAATGCAATAACGTTCCCTTCATCCATCGAAATTCAAAATATTTTCGAGAAATCGAGAGTAAGAAATGAATTGCAGAAGCAGATCATTGCAGTTAATCCATTTCTTGCCTCTGTAATTTAGATATGCAGGTATGATCACATTACCTGGTATTCTCGAAATTCAAAGGAAGGTTATTCAATTACAGAGGCAATTAAACCGCCAGTCGCTGAAGTTGGTACAGCAAATTCTCTGATAGATAGTTGAGAATGTGGAGAATTAAGGCTTTAACTGAATTAAGGCTTCAAAATATCCTAGACTCTTTGAAATTATTGAAGAGAAAAAAAAGAAAAAAATAATAGCGTGGAATGTGGATGCAAAATAGAGTAGAAAATTTGTAAGAATTTTGGTGCAGAGAGGGTTGTAATTGAATTAAATTAGGGAATTAGGGAACCCCAGCTGTTTAAGCTCATGCAAGTGGATCCCAAATAAATATCTGGAAACTAGTCTGATACATCGGAGAAGTGGAGGTGGAAAAGTTGTGAATTTCTCGGGATCTGGTAGTTTCCGTAGGGCTTCTGGTTATTGAGCAGAAACGGTGCAGACGTGCACATCGTGCGAGTACCTTTGGACCAACGTGAGGTTTTAAACTTTTCGACTGAGGATTCTGAGATAAGTGGTGTGTGGCAATGCTATCCAAAGATGGCTCGGTAAAACCTGGGGTGAAAGGGGGTTTGAACTCGGTAATAAGTTCAGCAATAAGTTGCCTCGGTTAAAGTTTCTTGGGTACCCTGGGTCACCTACCTACCAAATTGCTACCACTGTATATGTCCTTGTACTTCACCACTGTTACAGTTTTCCCAATGCGACCACCAATATCTCTCATTATGAGGAAATTGGCCGGAACCCACCGAGGGGCTCATATTTGCCAACGTATTTCAAGTTTTCTCTGGGTTTTTAGGGAATCTCAATTTATCACGCACTCGATGCTAAATCCGAGATTTTTATTAACTCGTCATTTAAATTATAATATTCCATTGCTATCCTTTGCGAATTTCTATGAGATTCATTTTCTGGGAGTCGAGGTTGAATTTTTTTTTTTATTCTCTGCCATCTCAAGTCTGTATTAATCTATTTGTTGATGAAACTGTGTTTTATGCGTGAAATAATCATTTTAATTATTTCCTCGGTGATAATTGCATTAAATATTAAATTATAATATTATCGCGAAAAAATGTATAATCTTCATGGAATTTCTCGGAATGTAAAAATCAGTTAGAGATAATGTTTCCTCGAAAGTGTAAGGGTATATGGTAATTGAGTGGATATTCTCCGAAATTTTGCGGAATCTGTGATCAGTTGTTCCAGGACTCATCCAGGACGCGTATCTAATAATCTGTGAATCTGGAAGTTGTAGCGTATCACTGGGAATACAACATTACCCATGTAATCGGGTAAAAAAGAGAAAACTAGAGCCGAGAAATCTGGAGAAAAGTTTTTCTAATACACGTTGAACTTCGCGCTACCCTCTTTTGCCTCCAAAGTTTTACGCGTTCCGGTGGATGAAGTTGCTGGTAAATTCCCGAGTGGCCATCATTGTGACGACGAGACCAAAAAAAAAAAAAAAGTCATAATCCCGCGTATGTATTCTGTTAATCGTTGGGTAAAAAAAATCCCTGAACTTTTCTGTTATTCTGGTCACTTGGACGGGAAATCCGATCCCTCGATATACTCGGATGAGCAAACATTATTAGTTCAGGAGTTGAGTGGTACAGGAAAAGTGTATTTGCTCACTTTTTTGATAACTCCATCTCAGTATATCTGTTTCACTATTAAAATTGTCGATGGATCTTCAGAAATAAAAAAAAATAAATAAATAAATAAATGAAAAATTCTTTTCTGTTTCTCGCAGTTGATAATTTGGAGAATTTCCAGTACCTAGAATTGCCAATAATCCGTCAATCAAAGAAGATCAACCAAAAGCAATAGCACTCGGCAAACTCTATCAAAGAGAATAATGACGAATTCATTACGATAGGAAAAGCCTCGGGAGAGTGTAATTACGCACCGGGTGATCCTCGTCGTCGACCAAGTGTCCACAGTGGTGATGAGTAACTCTGGGATTTGAAATAGCAAATGGAAATGGGCAAAACTCTTGCACCATCTCCTTTTAGCTCGACCCACACCCCATCCCATCCATTTCGTTCTATTAACAGCCCAAAAACCTTACAGCACCACCGAGTCCCCCTGTTAACTTTTAATCAGATGCAAATCGCGCGCTAATTACCAACCGCGACGAATTAATTAACTCCCAGAGGAGAGAATGAGAGACGGAATTTTTGGTCTTCGTTAGCGAAATTTTCTCGATTCGATTGAAATTCCGAAGAAAAATAGGAAAAGTTATAAAAAATTGTCAACTCGCAGGTACGTTGATGCATTAATCATCGAAAATAATTGGAGATATTTTTTGTGAATTAATTGCGGAGAAAGTGAGAGGAATCTGGGATAATAACTCGGTTTCAACTCCACAATGTTCTGTACTTTTATTTATTTCCGGGTTCTCGTAGTTTTTGCAGACCCCGTCCATCTTCCTTTCATTTTCCTCGCGGATTGTCGAGTTGTGGCTCGGTGTCAGTGATGAATGTGTGCCATCAGTGTTGAGGTTGTTATTGTGTCGACGACATCCAGTGAAAGGTTCATCAGCAACCAGTCAACTTTGAATTAATGTTTTCCGTGGGATGAGGAATGAACGAATGAGTGTAGGGATGATAACAAGCAGCCAATCATATCCACGAATTTCTATTAAATATCAGACTACTTACTGTTGACAGATCGACAAATGTCAAATAGAAAATTTCCGATTCCATAAAATTTGGATTAAATTGAAAAATTGTAATGAATATCAAGGTTTGAGAAATGTAAATCCACAGAATTGCACAAGGGGATAAAATTATAATGGATTGTTATGAATGATGATTGTTGATGATTTCTCATGATTGTCACTGAAGAATTAATTCATTGGTTATTTTTCTTCAGATTCGGTCGTGAACAGCAAACGCTTCCGAACCATTTCTACTTCACAGATTTTGAGCGTCACACAGCGGAGATAGCGACCTTCCACCTCGACAAGTAAGTAATCATAAATCCATTAGCGAGTGTCCTAGGAACAAGATCCTCTGGAAATAAATGACTCGACATGAGCCAAAGTGACTGGAATATTTTGTTTGCCCAGGCTTTTGGGATTCAGAAGGGCAATGCCAGTGACCGGTCGTACCCTCAACATGACCACTGAGATATATCAATTGGCGGAGGGTGAATTGTTGAAAACATTCTTCGTCAGTCCAGCTGGAAACATGTGCTTTCACGGCAGATGCAGTTATTACTGCGACACGAGTCATGCTATCTGCGGCAATCCTGACACTCTCGAGGGCAGCTTTGCCGCTTTTCTCCCTGGCAAGGAACTAGCTGTGAGGAAAGTCTGGCGACACCCTTGGAGAAGGAGTTATCATAAACGCAGGAAGGCTGCTTGGGAAACAGGTGTGTTTCATCGCTCATCATTTCACCATTTCTTCTTTCATTATAATTTCTCAAAGAGTATTCAAAAAGAAAAATGTTATTTTGATATTAAAAAAAAATTTAATTTTTTCAATTAAATTAACAATTAGTAATTGTGGATAATTTGTTTTTTTCCAGATTCGAATTACTGTGCCCTTATTAGGGACATACCACCGTACGATGAAGGTCGTCGATTGCTGGATCTGATGGACATGTCGATCCTCGATTTTCTCAGTGGTAACATGGACAGACACCATTACGAGACCTTCAAAACATTCGGAAATGACTCGTTCATCGTACACTTGGATCACGGACGTGGCTTCGGCAAACCCTACCACGACGAGACATCCATCCTGGCACCGTTGCTCCAGTGCTGCGTTATAAGACAGTCGACCCTTGGGACCCTCCTCAAGTGAGTACCTTTACAAATAACATTTGCCATCTCGTTGAGTGTTATTACGTGTTACGACAGTGTGTCAGTTGCACAGCTTTTCTCGAGGATCCCATCGATTTATCTGGTTACTAAGTTTGAGCAAGTCCTAGGGGAAATTCACTCCTTTAACTGGCCATTTCTTTAGACCAGCCCAACATTCAAAACTTTTCGCCAAGTTTCTCGTACATTTTCCGAGACCCTTTCGTCCTATTATGTCTCGCTAAATTAAAAGATCCTTATTTTATTGATTTAAAAAATCAATAATTCACATTACTCCATCCATAAGATGACGTAATATTCAATTTCAAAGAGTATTTAATATATAAAATATTCCACAGTAATATTTAATTGGAAAATTAATAAATCTCAGAAATATTAATAAGTGAATTTTGAGCGACTGCGGTGGGACTGAGCCGAGAGATGAATTCATTGTATTCATGAACCCAATTGTTCCCAATTATTTTTATATGAGAATATCGAGACCTTTTTCAGCCGCATCCTTCAGAGATCTCTTGAAATTATTTCTGTGGAGCCAGGAAAACTCAAAACTCAAACCTTACATTCAAATTAAAAATAAATCCATCGATAAATATTGGCTTTAATTTAGCAATTCAAACCGAATGAAGAGGAAGAAAGCTGAAATGGTCCAGGTGTCGGGGCATCGATAATGGAGCATTTTAGCTTCTCCAATTGGCTCACCGAGTAAAGAGGGGTCTTGCAGAGGGCAAGTACCTCTCTCGGGCTCTCACCCAGAACCCTCGAGGTACCGATGTGGATAAAGTAAATTTAAGTGAAACGCCCCAGCCATTCTCCACTCTCGCTTTTTCGTCCCACATCAGTGTCTCCTTTTTGGGGTTGACTGCTGCTGATTCCTCTTTGTTCTTGGGGGAGTTTCACCTCGGTGTAAAGTGTAGATTCACGTTTTGCCCCCTTGATGGTCTCTGGTGCCGGTGCTGAACCGTTGAAAATTTATGAAATACATTTGCATTGCGATCGCCAGAAAACCTAAAGGAAAAAAAAATATTTTTTTCATAATGCAATTCAATTTTTTACTGCACTCAAGTGCGAAGTACTGCACTCAATTTTGTTAAGGAATCACTTGTTTATGAATAATTTTGCGAAAAGTCAATGGTCAATTTGGAACTAATCATTTCTCAAAATAATACCATCAATTTACACAAGAAAATTTATTGAATTCAGTAGTAATTTAACATTTCTCATAATTACGAATTAATCTGTAAAAATTTTAATTTTAGAGTGAAATATGAAAACATCTTTTTTGTCAATTATTTTACTCAGCTACAAAAAAAAGTCCTCTCGAATTTTCTGGTGAGACCGACGATTCACCAGGTTAAATATTCACAAAAATAGTGTGAGAACTCAGGAATAGAATTTCAATCCCAAAAGCAAACTCTTGAGAATTCCGCAGTTTTCCATAAAAATAGGAGACTATCATTTGAAAATGCACGATACCTCTTCCTTATTCATTGCCCCCAATCTCTCTTCCCGGTTATTCAACCGCCCTCGAAAATTCATCCACGAGGGGCCGAGAATCCCAGGGTTTCCTCACTCTCCTTCTCACGTTTATCATTCCAATTCTAACGCTCCAACAAACTGAACGAAAATACTTCAACACTATGTTCAGAATGGTCGAATCAAAAATTGAGAATATATTAACATCAAGAATTTAATGCAGAAATTGACAAATGATTGACGGAATTTGCCGTCAGGGTCTAGAATATCCCGACGAATGGAAAAACTCCGGTAATTTCTGAATCAAATAATGGAGAGGAAAATGTACCTTAAGCACTCTCGTCCCATTTATACGTAATACTCTTAATGAAGTACTGGAATAAATTCTCTTCTCAGTGGTAAGAACCTGCCCTATCCCAGGGGACGGGTTTTTTTTTTTTTTTTCTTCACCGGAAATGCCTAAAAATATATTCACAGTTCAAGTTGAAATCCAATCAGAATCGTTATTGATAATTAAATTAATACTATTCATTTGACTCATTCATTTATGGGTTCGTGAGGGGGGAATGACTAAAATTGCATTTTAGGTCATAGTGAATTAAATTTCATGTGCAATAGTCGAATTATCAATTTAGGTTGATTTATCAAGTCATTTTGGATTGATATTTGTCGATATGACTAGTTCTCGATGAAGTTAAATCAGAGTGAAAAAATGGGTTATTTGTTGGTGAGAATAAATCGATCGTCGATCCGACTATTTCAATAAATGATTATATCACTCGTTAATGAATTTTTTATCTACCATTTTGCCGTTGTTTAAATCCTCAATCATACATAATTTCGGTGATAACTATAATATTCCCCTTATTTTATTATTTTTTTTATTAAAGAGAATGATTTTCGTTAAATCCGAAATTGATACATGAATTCCAATGAATAAATTCCTTTGATAATTTTAAGTTGGCCACGTCATAAATTATCCAAATAATTCAATAAGGCCGTTTTCGTTTCTGGCGAAGTAACCCGAAATTTTGGATGAAAGGTACAAAAAGTTTCAACGCGAAATTTCGTAATCAATCTCTAAAACGTATTGTCAATGCAATTAGCATAATTCACTTGAGGAAGTTGTGGGTAAATGTTTTGATGGATGTTATCTGTTGCCAGATACCACAACGGTCCTCAACGGCTGAGCGCGGCGATGCGTCAAAGCATGGAGAAGGATCCTGTGGCGCCGGTCCTGTGGAAACCACATCTCACTGCACTTGATAGACGTGTTGGTCTCATTCTACAAGCAATAAGAGACTGCCTAAATCGCAGTGTCCAGCCTGATCGGCTTGTCGAGGAGAGCGATCAACAGCTCGATCAGCGAATAATACACTGAGAAAATAGTCATTTTCCGTAATGCCTCTCACAATTTTTCGTTTAGGAATTGGTCCGTCGAAAAATTGAAATTATTACGGAAAAAATGCCGTATCTGTGCGGTCTGTTCTCCATTGGGTTATTTTACGCCTTCATCTTGACAAGAAATTACCCCATCGTCACCGACCGGAAAAACACATTTCCGCACATGTTACCAATTTTTATTGCACGACGAGAGACTTTTTCGCACGGAGTGCAATAATTTTTCATCACTGTCGCTGAAATAGACTTTTTTGACAAGTACATCTTCACTCGCATTGAGGATGGCTAGATAAAAATTGACAAAACAAAATATCACTCTGAGAATCTTAAAAACCGGCCAATTAAATTATCATTATTAATTTGTGACGATATTGTGACAAGAAAGAGTTTTTTTTTCCAAAAGAGTTTAATTGAATTAATTGATTAGTTTTCAATTTCCAATTCTTCATTTTTTTGGTAGTGTTTTTCTCTCAGTGTAAAATATTTTCCGGTTATCAAGACGTACTTATCAAAAAATTTCTCAATGTATCTAAATTACGATAGTCCACTCGATCCAAATATTCGGAAATGGGGGAATATTTTTCATATGGGCACAATTGCTCCAACTAAATGTGATATAGTTATTTTTTTATGTTGTTAAGAGGCAAATGCTATTGATACATTTGTATTTGGGGACTATTTGAGTGAAAATGATGGAATTTTCATTTGTTACAGTTGTGAAGAGGCAATTTAGAGGCCGATTATTATTATTATTCGGCCAAAGATTTGGAAGTGATTGGCTAACGTGATATCTATTGATTTTTTTTATTAATTCCTGGCTTTTTTTTTGTTTATGAAAATTTGAACAGGGACTTTCTCCAAAAATTTTTATTTGTCATTGATTTTCAGGAAACAGTTGAACTGAAATGGACAGTCGTCACTGATTTTCCCATGACACCGTCAATTTTCAATGATCAATTTGTCTGAAAAAATAATTGAAAATGCTTAGTTTTCTTCGGCCTGTCTTTTTGCCTCTTCACGAGTAATTTTTTTATCAGTGGCTCGAATGCACGCGCAACTCTCCAAGGTCTCTGCATATATTTATGTAAATTATGTATAAATGAATGTCTGAAAGAGTGGAATTTGTTCTGCGACTAAGTGTAAGTAATGTACGATATCACAAAAACTTGTGTTTATTTACCCATTTGTTTTGCACTTGTTCTTTCTACTTGTTATTGTTGTAAATTTTTTCAATTTTAACGCGCAAACGCAGGTCTCTGTTTTTATGCTATAATTTTATTTAAGAGTTTCGCACTGAAAGCGATTTTATATCGAGTAAGGCTGCAAAAAAAAAATACGCGCAACAAAAGGAGTATGACAAATTGTGTGAGCTGCATCTTACGTATCTCGAGATGGTGGATAATTCGAGACGGATCATTAAAGACTCGAGGAAATAGTATTTAAAAGGACAATTATTTACTGGAGTAAAATGCGAGATATGGAATTGAATGATTTATCTCTCAATAAATAGCACTTTTTCTTCATTCACTTAATTTTTTAACAACAAAGCATTATTGTTCTGTATATAATCAATAACAACCGATATCTCTCATTTCAACTTACGCAGGTATTAGGGATAGGTGATTTTTTTTTTTTGTTGAAAAAAAGAAAAAGAATTAAGATTCAAAAGTGCGACCAGTGAAAAAAATCTCATCAATTATTTTCATAGTCAATATTTTTTCTCATTCGTTAATTAAAACTATGAAAATTTCGATAATCAATATTTATTTTCTCGAATGGTTTTCAATATTGATTTTTTTCAATCGCCTATCCCAGAAATAACGTGAACACAGAACTGAAAGATGGAATCGTCGAAATTTTTTTTCACTTTAATATCTCTATTTCATCATGAAATAGCAACGCAAAACCAAAACATATCTACAACGACATCTTCCTCAAGCTGTCCTGTTGATTTACGCGTAATAATTCATCCTCGAAGGTCCATTGAATGTACGTAGAGAATGTTATTTTTCGACTGCCTGTAAATAGGTGTCTGTTTCGTGTGAATTCTTATACATAAATGATAAAAGAGAATTTTTATGAATAATCCTGGACTATTAATTCATCTGGCATAAGGAGCTCATTCAATTGCACCATCTAAACAGCATTTCTGCTCGATTTAATGTTAACTTCATTGTCCATTTGGCCAGGGCGAGGATATATATGGCTCTTAACAACAAACGTTTAATTACAGCTTCAAGTTTGCTTATGACGGTAGACGTCTCAAGCAGGCTGACGCACGTTTAGCCCCTCTTCAACCCCTTCCTACCGTTGTTTGGACATCGAAATACAATTCACCACCTGGCTTTGTCATGTAACATGCTGAAAGCCTCATGATTAATAGGACGGGACCGTTGCTTAAATAACCACGGGACGATCCAGCAGGATCGCCATCACTTTAAACGATTTATCCGAATGTTCAATTTAACCTGAAGTGAACAACCCGATGGGTCCAATTGACATCACAATATTTTTGGCGAGTATTCGCCAAACTAATCAAAGTCAAGAGCATATTAGTGTAATAGAAATATCTAATCCAGTGAAAAAAATTGAGGGAAATTTATCGAGCGGTGCTCTATTCCAATGTATCCTCCCTCACCTCCCATAAGCACCAACAAAACACCAACATCTTACCGCAGGTGCACAAGAGTATGTAAACAGTGAACCGAACAGGGGATAGCAATCCCCACGAACAATTCCCCACTGTGTATACAAAGGCTTTTGGGGTTTTCGTCGTTGCGGAAACTACTGGGGGTACAGTTTCCGAGTGCTACCCTCCCGGAACGACATCTCCGGGGAATTACTATTTCAACGAGTCTTTCGTCCTTCACACCTCCTCAACGTCTCAATTTTTTCATGAAAATTCACATAAAAACGGCGGTTTAAGGAAAAAAAAAAGAGTTAAATTCCGGGGAATTGAGAATTTCAGAATATTTTTAAAATGTGTCTAAAATCGTGGTTGATAAAAAGAAACCACCGAATTAAAAAAGAATCACCGAAAATCATTGAATTTCCCTGGTTTTTTCAATAAATACACTCCCACCGACATGCCAGAAACACTGAAAATCAATTAGTGGAGAGAAGATCCTCTCGACAATCTCACGTGCCCTCCCAATACTTTTTTATCTCGACACGTGAATCATCGAAAAAGCGACAGGAGGGGGTGAAAACTTTTTCCCCAGAACCGACACGAGAAACTTTCAGAAATAGAGAAGACGAGGACCAAAAAAAAACTACATAAATAGAGAGTGGTTTGTCGAAGGACAGTGTAAAATAAAAATTTGTCCCGTGGGTTCTCGACACGAGAGAGTGGCGAACAACGCGGGGGTGGGAGAAGAATTCCACCCCTCCATTACCACCCGCCACCCCCTCGGGCATAAAATGTCGGTGTTAGAGTGTACGAGATTTGTTTACGAAACTAGTGGCTCTTGCTGGTCGAGCAGGGAAAAAAAAACCCGTGGGAGTGAGGGAGAAATTGTCGACAAAGACAACTCTCGCTTGGCTGGAAACTTTCTCACCCCTCAGCACGATCCCCTGGAAAAGCCGTCCCAATGTCGCCTTTTGTTGACTCTGCCCATCAGCCCAATGGAATTATTGTTATTTTTACGGGCTTGAGTTTTCTTCAATCCTAAGCAAAAATCCATATCGAGAAATCGTCTATCAACGTTTTACTTCCGAGTTGTATTTTTCCATGAGCGTATAATACTGTCTCGGATGCCCATCCCCTGCACTCCGTACAAAGATAACAAAAATGGTGGGTGCAATTTATGAAGCTGAAAAATTACAGACATTTTCCGCCTGCTGTTTTTCCCCACTTCTTATCGCTACGCGCACGTATCTGTACCTGTATTTTTTCTTGATAGTGACTGACACCGTTGGTAGGTGAGGTATTTATCAAATTTTGTCCTTGAAATACCATTATCTGGTGGACAACTCGTCGGTGAAGATGTCATGGGAATTCCATTTCGCTCATCTACCCGTTTTGGGGGGATATCTCGGAATATATGGGAGTTAGCAAAATTCTCGTAAAATTTTTTTTGCACCTTTTTTTTCCTTCTACAAAAAAAAATTATAATAAAAATTACGGTATCTTCCGTAGATAATAAGATAATCCATGAAAAGAAAATTATGAAACCAGTCAACTTGTCACGTGTTATTAATTTAGTAGCCATTAAAAAAATTGATTGATTGATAAATTGTCCGGGAATATTTCTGGAATTGGTCAATCAATTTGAAAGATAAATTTGAAGGGAAGATTGTGGGTAGAAATTCACAGGATTAATTATTGAACAATGATTATTAAACAACGATTATAGTAATAAACAAAAAAGGTAATGGTGAAAAAGACGGGTGCTTCGGTCACGTTTCGTCGAACACAAACATGGTACGTGGTGAACGAGTGCAACCAGCGTCGAGTGTTTGATTTTCCAATTGAGGGCAGTTGAGCGTTTTCCAAACGTTAGGAGTACGACAAAAAAAAAATGCCCCCTGCTAGAGGCAAATACAAAAAACGATGGGGAAAAAATAAATATATATATATAAACGTAACTAGAGCCACGTAGTGCGCACTTCTACCCGGATAGTGGCAATCGACCGCTCCATGATGGAGTTCATGGCTTTTTTTTCTAACTTGGTTTATCGAGGGGTTGCCAACCCTGGGAGATTGCCGGACGAATTGAATTTTGAGAGGTGAGAAATCGCTGGCATCAATTCTTCCGAGTCTCCAGTATCTTCAGGGAAGATGTTCGAAGTGTTTTGAAAAAAAAACTGAGAGAAAATATTATTCCCTTGAATTTATTCACAATTGTTAAGTGCATTTCCCTTGCAAAAAAATATGTGCATTTTAATTCCTAATTCGTATTCATTAGAAATTGACAAAAAATTTAATTATTTTTTCCCGATAATTGAATAATTTGAATCGTTTAAACTAGGAAATTATGGGTATCAAATTGATGATTTAATTGAAATTATAAAGAAGGTGGGAAAATAATATGGTATTGGCTAGTTATTTTGTGGTATAATTCCTATTATAGTCAAAGGAAAGGACAACAAAAGAAAAATCATAATGGTTCGACAAGGAGACACTCTTCTATTCCATGAAAGAGTACAATAAACATTTTGATTGAACAGAAAAAACTTCCTCGAGGCCTTTATAAACTGAAATTTCTAGGATGGACTGAAGAAGCTTTCACGCGAAAACTGCCGATACGAATGAAATTTATTCATCGTCAGGGAAATAACTTACTCCTTTAGAATGCAGGACTGTTAAAGGATCAGGGAAATCAACGTCATGCCGAGTTTTTACATTTTGAATATCGAGAGACTTCCACCAGAATGCATTTCAAAGAAAATATTTCCATAATCACGCGTACATTCGCGCCACGTTGAACGTGATGGGGCATCGACGGTTGAGCGAGTTTTACATTTTCCAAGGAAAATGAGATGTTGTGGACAACCGATCCGTTGAAAAAAAAGGCTTCGGGGGACCGGAAATATTTTTTTATCAAAATAATTTCAATTTTTTTTTTTGTAAATGTCTAATCAATAGAAATATCGTTTAAAAACTGAATATTTGATAATCGAGGAGATATCCAGTGAAATTGAAAAATTGGAAATTTTTGAAAACGAAACTTTTTCAAAATATATACGCCTAATGAAACTATACTTTTTGAAGAAGTGCGTTGTCTAATCGTCAGCGTGCTTGCCTATCACGCGAACGGCCAGGGTTCGATCCCGCCATCATTTATTTTTTTTTTTAATAATTCCAATTTTTTCTTTTGTAAATGGCTGATCAATTGAAATATTGGTTAAAAACTGAATAGCTCCTCGATGTTCATATTACCCTGATACTTTTTCAAAAATTTCGAATTTTTCACTTTCAGTGAAAATTTCAGTGAATAGCTCCTCAATTGTCATGTTCCCCTGATACTTTTTCAAAAATTTCGAATTTTTCACTTTCAGTGGAAATTTCAGTGAATAGCTCCTCGATGTTCATATTACCCTGATACTTTTTCAAAAATTTCGAATTTTTCAC
>NW_011887834.1:74592-92618 GCF_000806365.1 Fopius arisanus
ATTTTTCACTTTCAGTGAAAATTTCAGTGAATCGCTCTTCGACGTTCATGTTACCCTAATGCTTTTTCAAAAATTTCGAATTTTTCACTTTCAGTAAAAATTTCAGTGAATAGCTCCTCGATGTTCATATTACCCTGATACTTTTTCAAAAATTTCGAATTTTTCAGTTTCTATACTTACACTTTTTTACTCGATACTTTACTACTCGATCTTTTTTTTACCATTTGTCGACATACCAAGGGCATCATATTACTAGCTGTTGGCATTTCAGGGACCCGCATTACCGACTCTGGTATTTGAAACGTAAATTCTAAAATTTTCGCTGAAATTGAAAAATTCGAAATTTTTGAAAAAGTATTAGGGGAACATGAAAATCGAGGAGCTATTCAATTTTTAAACAATATTTCGATTGATTAGCCATTTACAAAAGAACAATTTGGAATTATTGTGAAAAAAAAAATGAATGATGCCGGGATCGAACCCGGGCCATCGGCGTGCCAGTCAAGCACGTTACCGATAAGATAAAGCGCCGAATTAAAAATATATTTTTATTAGGAGTATATATTTTGAAAAAGTTTCATTTTCAAAAATGTCGAATTTTTCAATTTCACTGGATATCTCCTCGATTTTTAAATATTCCGTTTTTAAACGATATTTCCAATGATTAGCCATTTATAAAAAAAAAAATTGGACTTATTTTGAAAAAAAAAAATGAATGATGCTGATATCGAACCCAAGCGGTCCACGTACCAGTCAGGCGCGTTGCCCACTGGACAACGCGCTCATGATGAAATTATAATTTCATTAGTAGTATATATTCAATACATTGAATAATTTTTTTTATTTGAAATTCTACAAAATGTGGTTTCCCCCTTCCGCTCGTTCTACAGTCGACTAAATTTCAGTTACAAATAGAAAATACATACAATATAAATACAATAACAACAAATAAAAAACAAAAAGCATTCCTGCCGCAGAAAATAAAATTCACCCCGTCGACTTGATGGACACCCCAACATTGCGTGTGGCGCCGTCCCTCTCTTGGGGTGCAGTACTACGATGCCGATGGGGTCACTCAAACCCCCAGAACTGAGCCTCTGCTTTAGTCAATCCTCTTTGATGTTTACGAAGGGCAAACGAATCTGTCAATCGAATTGGAATTATCCATTGAAAAATGAATCAAGCAAATCCGAGTATCTACGACCTGGCTTACGAGGGTAAGACCACAGCTGTAATGAAGCTAATGACCGAGAACGAGACGTTGAAGACACAAACTGACAGTGTGAGTACTGAGGGAAATCGTACAGTTTGAAATTCCTAACCTTTTTTGGCCGATGCAGAATGGCCGAATGCTCCTGCATTGGGCTGCACTTGGAGGACATCATGATCTGGTGCAATTCCTCCTCTCTCTGGGGGCTCCTGTTGATCCTGGAGACGATGTGAGTAATTTTATTCCCTTCAATCACACTCTACACTTAGTCCAGTATGACTTGCGCATTCGCCGCTGTCTTGGATCTCATTCAAAACGCGCGGAATTCGACGGATTGAAAGAGTGCGCAGGTATTTAAAAAAAAAATCTTCATTATTTTGGAACTTTATTTTTACTTCAATCTGTTATTCGTCTCGATTAAAAATATTTATTGATTTTTGTGGGGAATTCAATTGTTGTTAAATTGTTAATTATTTAGTGAAATGGTGAGATCTTAGTGGAATAAAGTGAATATATAGAACAATTGGAATAATGAAAAATATAATAATAAGAATGAATTTGAGTTATAAATAAAATGAAAGGAAAATAAAATGAAAGGAAAATTTTAAAGAATGGGTTGATGGATTGAGTAAAAATATTTAAAATGTCACGTCACCCTGTCGATGGGGGAATATGATTGTTTGATTTGCAGACAAATATGACGCCGTTGATTCTAGCAGCATCAGCGGGTCGTGAGAAAGTCGTGGTGATTTTAATAACCGAAGGGGCCAATGTTAATGCCCAAACAATTGACGGGCATTCGGCACTGCAATACGCTGCCAGTAAAAATTGGCATTCAATCTGTCTGAAACTTATCGAGAAGGGAGCGGATGTCAATATCATTGACAACCGAGGGGCCACCCCACTCCACCGAGCTGCTTCCAAGGGAAATATCGAAATTGTCAAGATGCTTTTGGCTCAGGGAAGCCGATTAAAAATCGGTAATTAGAAAAATTAACAAATTCCCAACAAAAAAAAACCGGGGGAAAGCGTTCGAGACAAATATCTAAAAATCAGAAAAAAATACGAAAATTTTCTCAGAATCTAATAAAATTTAATAAAGCTTTTATTTCAGTAAAAATTATTAGAAGATCGTTTTTGTTTGAAATTTAATCAGCTAGAAAAAAGTACTCTGCCGTTTTCTTCTTGAATCGACAGTGCTCAAGATAGATCGATAATTAACAATATGTCGAATTGGACTGATCACAAATAAATAATCATTGGACTCATAAAAATGATCTGCGATTTTCATCCAGACAAAACTGATGCTTATGGCAACTCCGCTCTCCATTTGGCATGCGAGGAAGACAGGAACGCAGAGGCAAAACTCTTAGTCTCCCACGGCGCTAATTTAGAGCTGACAAATAGAGAAAAAAAGATTCCCCTGGACCTGTGCACTCCGACTCTAGCGCGACAGCTGAAAGCACTCAAGGAAAAGCCGGAATAATCCCCCCCCTCCATTATTTTCAATTTTCTAAATGAGGGGGAGAAAAAAATTAAAAAAAAAAGAAAAACATTGTGGCACAGTGGAAAAATCCTCAAGCTCAATAATTAAATTCTAATTGATTACAAGTTTCGTTAATATTCAATACCCAATAAATAAAGTTCTCATCTTTTCTAAATTCCATGTTTATTATATCCTTATGTATTTAGATGCAACTGTTATTACCATTTTCTATATAAAAATGTATCAAAATTCATTTCATGAATACAACCTACGATTTTTCATCTTATTTTAATTATTCGATGGCCACTTACTGTCGTTTCACGTGGAATTCATCCCTCAAAACATCACAGATGGAATTATTTTCCCTCGTTACCCCACGAATAATCACCAAGTGACCAATGAATCACTTATATACACAATTCACATTCTTCTTCACTCCATTTCTCAAAAGCCGTTTCATGATCGCTTCCACTCAAAAATATACGAATTCAAGTCTGCCAAATGTCTCTGAATACAAAGTTACTCATTATTTTTTCCTACTTCGATAAATTTGTAAAAATCGTGAGTAAAAAAATCATGGTTTCGTTTCTAGTTTCGTTTCTTCCTTGATTTCAGTTCAGTTGATTAATTTCTGTTTATTGTTCGTTTTCATAGAAATAAATGCGAAAATCAGACCAATTTAACATCCCTAACACGACAGGAAGAAATTGCAAACAAATCATCAAGATTTAAATATGTGCCAAAACTAAATGGATATTCAACATCCAATATCTCAATATCAACCGTGTGAAATTCACCGTCTCTCTTCTCATTTTCAAGATACCATTCCACACTTTGAAAATAAGGAAAAGACTTATCTAAATCGCGTCACTCAATCCCAAGATATTGATAATTGAATCCCATCGATTCTGCATCTCCCACGAAATTCAATTCCCCACGTCATGAAATCCTTCTCATTTCACCTCAACAGTTCGCAGATGACGAAAAATCGAGAGGCATGATTTAAGTACACCCCAAGACTCCCAAAAAAAAAAAAATCATAAAAAAACCCTTAACTTCATTCTTGTTTTATTCTCAAAAGAAAAAAATGCAAATGTATAAAGATTGAAAAGGGAAAATCCCTCTATTTTCATTAAATATATATTATACATATAATAATGCCGAAAAATCTGTGTAAATGCATGTGCGGGTACATTCGTATAAAAGATGGTAAAAAAAGAATGAGAGAATGGGAGCCTTCACCCCGCAGAAAGGAGAAATACTGGAAGCAAAGGTAAATGCCAAATCGTGAAATCTTTCAAAATTTCAAATTTTCATAACACAAAATTGCTCCACCTATTCTCCCTTCGAAATCATGATTAAAAAAAAAAAAGAACAATTGATTTTTCATAATTTTATTATTTGTCTCTATCTTACCACGTTAATCATTAAAAAACTGAAATAACTAACGGTTTCGTTCGAATATTATTCGGGATGATGCTGTCTCGTAATAATAGTAATAAAATAATGTAATAGTAATAAACATTAATGTCTTATCCCTACCTACTGCTTGTTAATGCATCCCCTCCTCAATAATGATTTTCATTAATTTTCCTCGTCTCCATAGGATATTAATTATGCAGCGATTTGACCCCTCATGCATTTTCTCCTATCCCCTACCTCCAATTCGATTGTTCAATTGTTCTCGATAATAATTGAATCAACAATCGCCTTTAATCTGCATTAAAACCGCTCGGCGGTCAATGTTAGTTAAGCTTGTAAAGTTATGTACACATTTGCTCCATTTTCCTCATCTCCCCTCATTTTTCTTTTAAATACTAGTCCCCCTCGGATGGCATCTCATTTGGAAGTTTATCATGTTTCGTATATATAATTGCAATTTGAATTAAAAAAAAAAATAATAATAATAATAATAAAAATTATAATGTTGTAATTACGGAAATAATTGCTCTCTACGTATCTTCGTTTGCCTGTTCGAATACCAGTGACTGATCACCAAATTTATCCCCTGTTTAAATTTTTTTCTCTCATTTTCCATTCGCGTTTTTCACTGATGGTTAGACGTGCTATTATGCGATATTTAACCGTGTTATTGGATAAGATAGAGAGACGGAGAGAGAGGGTGGGGGGGAGAGAGAGAGAGAATTTAGTTGATACTCTCCTCGCCGTCGATGCTCTCGTCCTGAGTGGTTGAGTCGTCGCCAGAGCCTCCAGTCTGGACTGATCCACGTTTCGTCAGTCTCGTAGAGCTCAGGCCCATTGGAGCCCCTCCCCCACGTCTGAGTTTACTCTTAAGATTGGCCACCTCTCTGGTGAGATTTTCATGTGACTCGATCATCTCATCCATCTCCCTCTGCGCCTTCCTCTTTTGTACCTTGTGCCTGCTGAGCTCCTCCTCAGTCTCATCAAGTTGTCTCTTGAGTGTCTTCACCCTGGCATTGGCCTTCTCTACCTGCTCCTTATACTGATCAGCATTCCTCCTCTCGTCCTCCAGCTGTAGTCCAAGCTCCTTGAGTTTCTTATCGAGCTTCCTGTTGACCTTCTGTTGGGCGAATCTCTCCTTCGCCTCCGTCTCAAGCTGTTCATCGAGATTACTGATCTTGGATTCGAGTGCCTGAATGGTGGCCTTGGTCTTGGCCCTCTGGGCAGTCTCGAGTTCGGCAAGTTTAGCCTTTAGCTCCTTGTTCTGCCTTTCCAAGAGCAATCTCTGGGACTCGAGCTTCTGGGTGGCCGAGCGTTCAGTAGCCAAATCAGTAGTCAACTGCTCAATAGTGATTTGTCCCTTCCTCGATCTATCGACAAATATCTCGCTATTAGACTGCTCCTCCTCGAGCTCCTCCTCGAGCGTAGCGATTCTAGCCTCGAGCCTGCGTTTCTCATCGAGCATCAGAGTCCCTTTATTCGCATTATTATTGAGCTCCTCCTGGAGCTCATCCCTCTCATTTTCAGCAGCACGTCTAGCCCTCTCACTTCCAGCCAGATCCTCAGTGAGCTGGAGCAGATCAGCCTCCAAACTCTTCACCTTTTTCTCCGCCTCCTTGGCAATGGTAGCCAACTCATCCCTACCTGCACGTGCCTCCTCAGTTTCTCTTGTGCAATCCTTTATCTGTCCCTGAAGCTTCTTCAGCTGCTTCAATGCATCCTCCTTCACTTTGTTATGCATCTCCAACTGCTGCTCCACATCCTTGTAATCAGCCTCAAGCTTCTTTCGAGCAGCAATTGCAGCGGCCCTCTGCTTCCTCTCATCCTCGAGCTCTGCCTCAATGTCTCTCAACTGTTTCACCAGTCCTCGCCGCTTCTCCTCGGCCTGCTCCTCCTTAGCCTGCAAATCCCTCTCGAACTGCGCCCTCAACGCCTGCATATTCACCTCCAACCGGAGTTTAGCGTCCTCAGTAAACTGTAACTCATCCTCAAGCTCCTCGACCTGAGATCTTTGCTCGGCCAGTTGCGACTCGAGTGCTCTCTTCGCCTTCTCTAACTCGTGTACATTCTTATCCGCTGTTCCCTGATTATTAACGAGCTCATCGAGCTCTGCTTGAAGACCCCTTCGGCCTCTCTCCAGCTCTTCCACTTTCTCATTCAGCTCGTCAAGCTCACGAGTTAAAGACAGCACTCGTGTCTCCTTCTCCCTGGCCTCCCTCTCAGCAGCATCTCTCTGCTCTGCGTACTGCTCAGACACCGCCTTCTCCTCAGCAAGAACTTTATCGAAATTTTTCTGTTTCTTTTCGAGCTCGATGACTTTTCCTCGTTGAACCTCAAGCTCGATCGTACTGTCTTCGAGCTCAGCCTGAATCTTTCGTTTGGACTTGTCGAGTTTATCATTCGCTGCTTGAAGCTCCTCGACCTGACGCTGAAGAGCCTCAATATCCTTCATACACCTCTTTCTAGCCTCCTCGAGGGCAGCAGCAGCTTCACCCTCCTCGTCCCCTCGTTTCTTCGCTTCAGCAAGCTGAATCGTAAGAGCCTGCACCTGTTTATCCAATGCACGCTTAGCTTCCTCCTCCTCTTCAAGCTGATCATGAAGACTCTCCTTATCACTCTCGATGGCTCGTAATTTGGAAGATAGAGCGAGTTTTTGACGAGTCTCCTCTTCGAGCTGCTGTGTGAGCTCAGTGAACTGAGACTCGCAGACAGCTGAAGCTTTTACAGCAGCTGATGCCTTCAATTCAGCAGTCTCCAGCTGCTGAGAAACGATCTCAGCCTCTGCCTGGAGTTTGGCAACTCTCTCAGCGAGCTCCTGCTTATTCCTCTCAACCTCAGCCAATTTTCCATTGAGCTCGACGAGCTGCTGCTCGGCCTGCTTCCTTCTGCGATCGGACTCCTGTCGACTCGCCCCAACAGATCTCAACTCAGTCGCTAAATCGGCTGTTTCAGCCTCGAGGGTGCTCTTAGCTTTTTCCAAAGCCGCTTTTGATTTCTTCAGAGCGTCCATTTGTTCATTTATAACAGTTAACTCCTGTGTGTGCTTATGACGCATATCAGCAACAGTGGCTTCATGCAGGGAAGTCTCGTCCTCGAGATTTTTCTTGAGTGTCGCCAGCTCTTGTTCGCGTTTGCTCCGAAGCTCCTGTTGAGCAGCTGTTGTGTCGAGGGAGTCGAGAAGTTCGTTCTTCAGGGCCTCGAGCTCCTCATTCAAGTCACGTTTGAGTTTCTCAGCTTTGCTCCTAGCAACTTTCTCCGCCTCCAGGTCCTCCTGGAGCTCAGCCAACTGAGACTCCAGCTCTCTCAGGGCTTTCTGGGCTTGTGCCTTGGCAGCCGCTTCCTCATCGATTTTCAGCATCACTTGATTGAGCTCCTCCTCACGTTTACCCAATTGCAATTGTAACTCCTCAACCTGAGTCTTCCTCTCCGACAACTGATCCTTGAGATCTGACACCTCAGTCTCGACTTTCCTTTTCGATCTGTCCACCTCCTGTCGCTGTTGGTGATCCTTCAGCAGGCGTTCTTCAAGATCTGCAATGGTTGCCTCATGCTTCGCTTTGAGTTTCGCCAGATGTTTTGCTTTTTCCTCCTCCTCAGCGAGTGTCTGGGAAAGATCATTGGCCCTCTCCTCCAGAATCTTCTTCTCTTTCAGCAACTTCTGATTAGTATCCTCAGACAATGCCAAATCTTCCTCCAATTTCTTAATCTTTCCATCGCACTGGACCTTCTCTAGCTGTAGCTTCTGTCTCGCAGCCTCTTCTTCCTCCAACTGCTCCTCAAGATCACTGATGTTCAGCTGGAGTTTTTTCTTCTCTTGATTCAGTGCTGTACTCCGTTCCTCCTCCTCTTCGATTCTAGCCTCGAGATCGTGGAGTATCTCCTCGAGCTCCTGCTTCCTCGCAGCGAGCCTTGCCCTCATCTCCTCAGCCTCAGCGCAAAGCTCCACCTCGGCCTGCAACTGCTCAGCCAACATCGTCTTCTCCTCGATCGCCTGTTGATACTTCCTCTCATACTCCTGAGCCGAATGCAACTGCATCTCCAATTTGTCCCTCACCTGCTTCAACTCGTCCTCCTTCTGAGTCAATTTCTCCTCCTGCTTAGTCACCTCCAACAGAGGCTTCACCTTGGTGTAGAGCCTCCACCACTGCCAATTTCTGAGCTTTAAATAAGCAGCGCAATTTCTCTGAATAATTCGAATGGCATTCAACTGCTGGAGACGCTTCTGATAATTTCTCCTGGCAAGGAATCCCCTGCAGAATGCCTGGAAATTAACAATAAGATCAGTGATCTTGTAGTCACGTTCCTCCTCAAGATGCGCAAGAACACCAGCCCTGAAGAATATCTTAGATTGTCCCACTCTGTAGAGATTAGGATCGAGCTCGAGAGCCTGAATCATCTTCTCACAGGCCTTTTTACCATCCATGAAGCCCTTGGGAATGACATTGGGCGTGAGGAGCTCGTATCTCTGCCTGAACTCCTGGAAGGGAATCCTATTGGGGAAACCCTGTCGACAAATTCTAATCCCCTCCAATACACCATTGCATCTGAGCTGATCCAAAACCAGTGGTGCGTCGATCTTTCCAGCCCTCTTCTCATGATTCGGAATGATACAGCGAACAAAATTTGGATTTGTATTCCTCAGGGTGACCATGAGCTTCGCCAACTGCTCCTTGTAGAGTTGCGAGACAGTTCTAAACATTCCCTTTCTGGTTCTCGCTCCAAATTGAGTGTCAGTGAGTGCCTGCTGTGCCATCCCAACAATTTCCGCGTCCTTCCAGATGTGACAGACGAATGGATCGGTGGAGGCTTGAAGAAGACTCACCACGTGCTCATTCAGAGGATCCATATTCTTCATAAGCCACTTGGCAGCTGAATAGTCGACCTTTCCAGCGTAATGAATAATAGCAAAATCAGCGACACCCCTGAAATCAGTTTTCATGAACTTGGGGTGAACACTATGAGCCCCAACGAGTTTCTCAACGAATGTCTTGTCGGTTGCTTTGGGGAACCAGCACTCCTCGTCGAGAAGAGCCATTATTCCCATGGGTTTGTCGATCAGGTCAATAGTCGGCTGCAGATCCAATCCAAAGTCTATGAACTTCCACTCGATTCCTTCGCGCTGATACTCCTCCTGCTCCAGGATGAACATCGTGTGATTGAAGAGCTGCTGGAGCTTTTCATTCGTGTAATTGATGCAAAGTTGTTCGAAGGAGTTCAATTCAAAGATCTCAAAGCCCGCCATATCGAGGATCCCGATGAAGCTTGCACCCTGTCTTTTGGTGCGATCCAGTGACCTATTGATACGATTCACCAGCCAACGAAACATGCGCTCGTAACACGCTTTGGAGATGGCCTCAACGGCGAATTCCACTTGCTCCTTCGTCTGGGCTTTTGTCACAAAGTCACGACCAACTTTGATCCGGGGTTTCAGAAAGGCTTTGGTCATGTCGGTGACGTTGAGCCCCAGGAGGTGAGATATCTTTTGGGCAACTGTGTTATCTGGTAGAGTTGCTTGATCGGAGTTTCGCTCCTGGCGGAACTGCATGGAACCGAAAAGCATCACTGCTGAGACAATGCGGAATATCGAGGAGAAATCCTCGTGGGTCATTCCCATGATGTTCATGGACTTGACCGTCGAGGCGAATTCCGCTGAATCGTCAACACCTGGTACTGGTAGTGCACCGTTCGAGAGGAACGGATAGAGCTTAGGATCCTCCAGGATGAATTCCTCTGGAAGGGGTATGCAATTATTTGGTGAAATAATTCTGGGAAATCTATTAGGTATCGAAGATACTTACTCTTCTGCTCTGGGGATGCACCCGCCAGTAATTGGTAAAATATGTGAAACGTTCGTTCGTCTTTAGCCTGACGAATAGCTCTCGATTTCTCGAGGAGATAAGTCTCAATATTAGCCCCTGCGATGTACCCAGATGCATCGAAGTTAATTCTAATGAATTTACCGAAACGCGAGGAATTGTCGTTCTTCACTGTCTTGGCGTTGCCAAAGGCCTCCAGAATTGGATTCGCCTGGAGAAGCTGTTGTTCTAATTCACCCTGTGTCGAAGATGGTGAAAATCAATATACTTCTTCATTCGTTAATTGGGCCTGAACGGTAGAATGATTATTTTGTTTTTTTTTTCTTCATTACTCATGTGAAAGTCTCATTCAAATCATGAACTGACCGAATTTTCTCTTGATCGTGAGTTGTGAATATTTTTTTTCATGCCTCAAGTAGCCATTTTACCCACTACTTGTTTATCGTGGTAGAGACTGATCGTTCAATATTCGGAGAATTGTGATTACAGTGCGATATAAATTATCGCAAGCCTCCCACTGATTGATCGGTATCGAATTATCGCTTGATGCATTAATATTCCGGGAATTAAGGATATTGAACGATCGACTCAGCATTCAAGGGCAACAATTTGATACGGTAACTTCGAAAATGAAAAATGCATGCCATAAAATAATTTGTTCACTCGTTTTCAGAATTAACAAGAAGAACCATAAGGAAAAAGGTGCACAGGAGACTGTAGAATGATTCCCACTCCCCAAAATGAAATCCCTCCACTCGTACGGCACCCAAAAGAAAAAAAAACACCACCCGTACTAATGAATATTAATTAAAGTGTTGAGATGCAGATGAGTGCTCGTGTTAATTAAACTCTCACACCTATAATTTTCGAATAATTACCGCGAATTTCTCCGTTGTGCCGCTGGTTCCCTGGTTCCACAAGGCAGCAGGTTAATAAAAAAAAAATGGTTAAAGCACGTTTTTAATTCAGCATTACAACGATAATTGATCAATTAGTTTCTCGTTAATGATGGTGTATGTGTTATGGGAATGGAGAAATAAATGAGAATTATGTGGTGACGTGATGTCCATTTATCCCAGGGCAATTCACATGTGAGTAACACAAGAAAAGAGGCAGCACTATTCGGTAAATTATGTGTTATTTTTCATGTACACGAGTGATTTTTTTTTTCAACTTACTATGATTAACGCTGGAGTTGGGGTCTTGTTGATATCCATGGAAAAATCAGCACCGAAAATAAAATTACATAATCATCAGATTTACTCGTAATGGCTGTTGCATAAATTACAGAGATTGTAGATTTGATGAGGAGTGAAACGTGTAAAATTGATTTAATTAATAGTTGATCAACGATTTGCACGATCTTTGTGCAAGAATTCATTATTGATTCTACTATTAAAATTAATCATGAGAGATGTTTATTAAAATCCATAAATTTCTGTGAACCTGATGAAGATAAACAAATTCGTATAATAATTTTTTTTCTAGATTTCAATTCGCTCTAAAAAAAAAAGGAAATAATAAAAATTTTGATATGGGCGTTGAATTCCGAGATATTCATGTTTTTATTTCATTACTGGTTTGCACTCAAACAACTGCATGATAACTGGAATGAAAATGTGATAAATATCTCGATAATTTCCATAGAAATTAATGAGGATTTTTTCAGTAACAGGAGCGGGAAATTGATGCTGAAATCGATAAATCCCCAATGGAATAATCCAATTAATTATGGAGGAAAATGATTCCATAAGGACAGGAAACTGCCTGAATGTATGAGTCAGGCTAAATTGGATAGCCCTCGAACAACGAGTGTTAATTAATATCCTCTAGGAAGAACGAGGAACGATCACCTACCGATGTATCGAGTAATGAGACACGAATGGGTATCGAAGATTCTTGACCTGGATCAATCAGTGCTCTGTACTGAGAGCAATTGGATGACGCGATCTTTGAACGATTGTGAAATATTTTCTACGATGGAATTAATCACGGGCATCAACAAAAACCGGTATTCGAGGGAGAGAGAAGTCAGAGGAGCGAGGGAAAGAAGATGTTTATCTTTGAATTGAATTGAGGGAAAAATAAACTGGCAGTCACTGAATAGCGCCTTGGCTCGGTTACACTTCCATTTCTTTCATTCATTCTGCCATTGCATATTTTGGAAAATGTCGAGACTTTTTTATTTAATTTCCAATGCATAATTAATTAATTGAAATAATTAATTTGAATTTTCTTTAAATCCACTTTCACCACTGAACTTTTGATTACAGATTTCCAAATTGATTTGGAAAATCGAGGTAAATATATGGGTTTGAAGAGATTGAGGTATCAATCTAAAAAAGAAAGAGTTTATGAGTCATTCCTCGGAAATTCCATCGGCGGGAAGTGAAAAATGCGGCAAGACTTCCGTCTTGCGGTTGAATGGGCTTTTTTAAACATCGTGGAATTCACGGAATTTATTACTCTAATTGTGTTAAAAAAAATAATAGAGGTGTCGAATTCAGCTGAGTTGAATTCCTTGGGTGAATCAACTGTCGGTTTGGGCTGAGGCAAGCGAGTTCATTGGTGTGTGAAATGATTCACTGGATTGAATTTAAAAAATATATATCTATCTAAGTCCTGAAAATACTATTCTTTAAAATCACTCACAGCATTCGATTTGGGTTTTGATGCAGCCACGTACGCCAGATACTGAATAACTTTCTTTGTATTCTCCGTTTTTCCAGCTCCAGATTCACCAGTACACAGAATTGATTGGTCCTCACGATCTGAAACCAGTGGAAATTCTCGTTAAGGATTAAATCTATTTTCCATTAAGTTAGGGAATTGAGTGGAAAAAAATTTTTGATTAAATTGGAGCCAATATGAACGAGCGAATTGAAATAAAAACTAAAGAAGAATTATCAATGTGGAAAATTATTGAACTTTATCTCCAAACGTATCGGAATATCAATGTTTATCCATGGAATGAAGAAACATAGAAATTCCTTCTGGGATTTGAAATTCCCGATGTACGAGAAGTAATGGAAAAAATGGAACAAGGAAGAGTACAGGGGATACAGGAAAAATGTATAACGCGCAGTTACAATTTTACGAGTGAGAGAAAAATTCTCAGCATTCCACTGCTCCAACTGATTAATAAATTTTATTGTATGCAAAAGACTCTGAGCCCAGGGAATTTTTCAAAGTTCGCACCTCGCATAGGGTGAGCTTTGAGAATTTATTACACTAAATTGCAGGCCATTACAGTCACCAGAAAATCATCAATTGAATTTCATTCAATCAAGACGCATCATCTGTTTTTTATTCACGAGAACTCGAATTTTTGGAATAGCAAATTCCAGCTGGAGTTGGAGAACAGATAATTAATTTAATTTGTCCAATCAATTGAATCACAAGCGCGTGAAATTTTTCTCATGAGAAAGGGGATAACTTTATCTTTCAGTGAATTTCCTTCTTAATAGTCGCAATTTCGGTAATTTATGAGGGACCAGTAATGATTTTTATTACCTTGTAGCATGGAACGATAAGCTGTGTCAGTGATGGCGAAAACATGCGGTGGTACCTCGTGCCTCTTGATCCCCTTATACCTCTCCATGATTTTTTCTGTGTAAATTGGCAGTCTCTTGTAAGGATTGACAACGACGCAGAACAGGCCGGAGTACGTCTGCAAGGAACATTATTAAAATGCGTTATCAAGATGGGAAAAAAAAATTTCATCTCCAGATCAATCATTCGTTAAATGTCCCCTCAATATCCCATCCAATAAATAAAAACATTTATTTCTCTCTCCGATTCCCTAATCCAAAAACGCCCAAATGGTGAAAATCCCCCACTATCATTAAACGGGTAATTATTATTCAGAAAAATGTTATCACGATTGCACATCCCGCGGCGCCAGTAATAACAATTGGAGGGTTTAAAAAAAAAATATCCAAAATATCCGAGCAAAACGAACACCGGCGTAAAACATCGTAAAGCATCGTAAAGCATCGTAAAGCATCGTAAAGCACCGCCACCCTTAAGAAACGACATGCAGAAATTTCTCCCAACGACTATTCCTTGGCCTCCTCTCCCTATATATTTTAGTCACTCAAAAAGATGAAGTAAACCACATTTTTTTCCCCTACACCAACTCTTTTTTTTTCCATCATCATCACAAAACAGATTCGAACATGACACGAATTACAAAGTGACTCATCTTCCCTGAAGGACAGATTAAGATGTCCACACACGGCGAAAACAAACTTCTCCATCCGAATAAGCAATTTCTCTGTAAAAAATCATATGAATGGAGGTAAAAGAGTGTCTTTGAAAATTTTTTGCAGAGGAGAATAGAAATAATCACAAAGGAAAAGAGTTTCCACAGAAAAATCTCCAAAAGACGAGAACGAGAACGAGAACGAGAACGAGAACGAGAGAACTTCTGTTGCATTCATATTCCATTCCAGACATTGTTTCACGCTTGGGGGGAATTTTTTATCATTTTTTTACACGTTTTTCACTCATTCATTTTTTTGCCATTAATCTCCGAAATTTTTCTTCCCAAAAAAGTCACTCCTGCGACGAGAGAAAATTTATTTTCAACAATAATTGAGCTTGCGCTTACAATTCTTGGCTCCAACTAATTTCTTACACTGCTGTGATGTTCCTTCGCGAAATTATTAGCCCGAAAAATGTTGCAAGCTGCAATATTATGATATCATTATATTATTTTTAAATTATGGATTGTTTGATTGGGTTATGTATGTTTTGCTGAAATATTTTTAGCTGTAATATTTGGAAGCAATAATTTTTTGACTTGTGTTATTTCGATAGATAACCGACAAAATTGGAGAATAAACAATGTAAATTTGCGATTAAAAATTCCAAGTGTTTTTCCATTTGATTCAGAGAGGTGTTTCCCAACAGAATGTTGAGATGTTTTCTCTCGATTTCGTGGGTGCAAACAATTGGATTCACTGGTGAGAAGTTTACGGTCGTACACATGTTGTAATGTATGCACTTGTGGCTGTACGTATGGAATTGTCGAGATGTCGTCAATCTTATAAAGAATACTGAGTGGGGCAGAGTGGATTGCTGTTGAGTGGTCCCCTTCAATTTTTCCAATCAATTTTTCTCGTGAGATCGGGGCCATATCGACGCGGGTTTTCCGGTACTCGAGCCAGAGTAATTAGCATAATAAGCACTGGTGACAGTACGGGTTGTACTCTGGGAAGGTGAGCACCTTGAGGTAGAGGTTGGGTTGAGATGGGTTATTTCGAATACAGACAATTTCCTGGATGACTTGCCAGAGGATGACCCGAAGATCTCGGTACATCCGAATTTTTGTCGATCCTGGATAATAGAAGGCCATATGATTCATGTGTAAACACCTCCGCGGATGCGTCGTCACTCGCTTCCTCACTTCCCAACACCGTGATTCATCGACTTACTTTCCCCCAAGTGCCAGCAAGCAAGTATATAAAAAAACGTTGGGAATATTTCAAGGGAAATTTTGTTACTCAATCTTCTCCGTTTCATTGATTTTTATCGCATTCACCGATTTGAAAAATGGGAAAGCCCAATAATTTTCCCAATTCCACTGATTCATGCCAGAAAAAATTAAAAGTGGAATTCTAGGACTCAGCCACTCAATTTCCTTTATTTTCATTGCATTCTTCAATTTAGACAACCGATAGTTTTCCAATTTCATTGATACAAACTCGGATGTAATGACAATTGCGTGGTTTTCGCGGAATTCACGCGATTTGCAATTTATAATTAGACAAAAATTATGATAATTAGACAAATTTTTCTTTTCTTCATTGAGACTCGTATTAATTTGTATGCACTTTGATAAATCAATGAGGATAGATTGATAAGTTGTCAGACTTCTAAATGAATTGAAATTGCAATGAAAATTGCCATTACAATTCGGACAGAATTTTGACGAATTGTTTATTTTATTGGATTCAACCGGCGAATCATAAAAATTACGCTGAGGAATAATTTTTCTCGTGAAGACGAATGATTTTTATTCAATTCACAATTGATCCCTCGGTATTTTGGCAAATTCCCGGGTTTCGTCGGCGGCTCCGGTAAGGTTCGACATTTGTTTTGAACTTTTTTACCCCTAGTGGATACGTGTCCGAAGGTCCCCAAAACCGGTCCCTCGGGGTCTTCGTGTCGTCGACCCATTCGACATTCCTGTTTGGCTTACGTATATATCTGGGCCCAAAAGAAATCCTTGTACGTGAAAGTCTCATACCCAATTCACCATTATCAAACTTCATATCAATTGCCCTAAAAATTCAGAAGTCAAACTGGTAGGCCTTGATCCTTTTAAAAATTCATTCAATAAAAAAAAAATAATAGCAATAAAATTTCCAATATTTCGAATGGACCGACTGCAATTTATATTTGAATTAATCCCCAATAAATCAGTGAACTGAGATAAATTTAATTTCCCATTTTTTAAAATGACTGATTGATAAAAATGGGGGATTTTTTTTTTATTTACAATAACAATTAGAAAGTTTTGAAAAAGTTCTCCAGAAGAGATGAACTCGAAATTTCGCTGTGAAGTTGTCGAGTTATCGACGAGCAAAAAAAAATCCGGTTTGTGCACTCTCCCCTCATTGAATAACGGAATTTATTTTAATGAGCAATTAAATTTATCCCGGGTGCTGAGGTAATAGCATGGTGTAATATAATAAATACTGGTGAGGTACAATTTTAATTCGCGAAATAAAGATAAATCAGATATCGATAGCCCTCGCCAAAGGAAGAAGAGTTGCGATGTATTTCGCAAGTCACTCGTTTTTCCTCTCGACTTCATCCATTGGCTGTTACGAATATGGGGATATGGGTTAACCATAAATGGAATCATGGGCCCATGGGGCTTCCATGGAGAGGATGCCCTCTCTACATTGTACTAGCCTCGGTTTTACAAGTTGAGGTATTTCCAAAGCGGGTTAAGGACACTCCGACCTTATAAGGACTCTCTTTGCCTCAACATGTGGGCTACCTTATTTTAATTGGGATGGATTCATTCATTTTTTTTTTCTGTCTATTTGGAGTTTTCCAGAAAATTGCACTGAATTTGAAGAGAAAAATCCATGAAAGATCATTTTTATAGTTATTGGGTACCAATAATTCGTTTCCTCCCTGCGATGTGGTCTTAACTTCCAAATAAAATTTTCAGCTCGTGGAATATCGGTGACATCACCAAAAGATAAACGGCATTATCACTTTCAACAGGGACTTAACATCGCAATAGTCCACACTGAATTACCTAGTACTGCGTCTCTCCTTAGAATATTTACCTTCCCACTAAAAAATCGTGCCCAACACATGAAAAACCCAACCCGAGGAATGTCTGTACATATCTACAGCAAATATTATCTAACCCAAAAGACTACTCCAAAGTTGGATTTAAAAAATTTTCAAAAAATCACCCATTCCCCACATTTTACCTATAATTCTTTCTGAAATAAATTCGATATTTCAAATGTAGAGTTGATTTGCGATGAATACAATATGCAATAGTTAAGTTTAAATTTGACTAATGGGTTTGAGCTATAAATATTTCGCTGCGGCCGCCGTGTCGCCATAAAAAGTGTAAACACCAGGATATTTTTATTTAAGGAAAAATAGTTTTTCTAATCGAATTGGTATGACATCAGCCCGGAGAGTGCCGGACAAGGCTTGCCAGTTGACACACATGGCTGATTCTCTCGTTTATGACTGGAGAACTTTTGCGGTAAATGGCCAGTCCTCAACGTCCATACGTTTTATCAACATGCACAGTCTCATGCACACCGTACCTCACATCCATACGTACTTTTTTTTTTTCATTATATTTTCAGATCTATTTCATGTGTGAGTGTCCGGAAACACTGACGTCACCTTCTCCTGAGCAGGAAAAAATCATGTGCCAGACTCTTAAAATAAATATATTTTGAATATTTTTTGTTTGTTGAATAATTAAAGAAATAATAGGTGCAATTACAAGCTATGTGAAGTTGGCATCGAAGTTTGAAAAATCTAACTTTTTTTTGTTGGTTTGGATTGTACTCATTGAGTACTTGAATCTACCCTGTGCACT
>NW_011887834.1:98043-114745 GCF_000806365.1 Fopius arisanus
CTAAAGTAAGAGGGTACAAAAAAAAGTGCACAGGGTACATTCAAGTACTCAATGAGTACAATCCAAACCAACAAAAAAATGTTAGATTTTTCAAACTTCGATGCCAACTTCACATAGCTGCAATTACATAGGAAATTCTCGACTGATTTCTCACGTTTCTCCATTTTTTTGCATCTTTTTTTTTTTCATTTGAAATTTTCTAAATTACGAGAGAATATACGATATTATAAGTCTTATTTACTATTGTTATTATTAATAATAATATTATTTTGTCATACCCGAAAAAATGATTTTACGGAATTCATGACGATTTTAATTTTTTAGTGAGGGCGTGGAGAAAATCCGGAGAAAATGATAAACCATGAATTATTTGGGAGAAAAACATTTGGCGAGTTAAATCCCTCGCCGAGATTCATTCCCTGAAGATAAACCCAGTAGACAGAGCCGAGCTTATATAGTGAATTAATCACCCTGTCAACAATAAGTCAAGACTAAAGCAAACTCCATGAAAGATGAACCAGAAGAGAACAAAGCGAGATGAGGACACACGGGGTCCCACAATTCCGTCATTGTACTCCAATATAAACGAATGAAAATATAAATAAAAAAATATAACGATTAAAGAGAGTCACTTGCGATTAATTTTGCGGGCAAGTCGCCAGAATATTTCACTTGCACCATTAACGATAGATCGCCGGCTTATCACTGATAAATTACAAGTGCCCTGTTACATATTTATCAGCCTGTTCTCTGTAGAAGAGCATAAAGCCAAATTTTGCGTGATAGATAGATAGATACGTGAAAAATGGGTGACCGTCGGGTTGTGATAATAAAAGCCCCTGGTGTATTTCACCGAGAACTTGAGCGGATATATCCATCCTATTTCTGGATATTTTCAAGCCATCAATTCTTGGAAGGTAATAGCCACTATTTTCCCGGATATTTACACGTGATGGGGGTATCGTTAAACGTCAGACAAATGACCGGAGGACATTCATGAAATTGAATCAGTCGGGTAATTCGTTTGGGGGACTGGATGAGTTTGAATGGTAGTACTATTTTTATAATTCTTTCAATAACAGCACATGGCCAAAACTTAAAATAAAATTCACTCCAAATGAATTATTTAACTATTAGCTTTCATTATTTTAACATTATTTAATTTATTTTTATTGGAGTTATTTAATATTTCATCACAATGAGAACGTGAAAATTTTCAAAACGTGCAAAAAATCTGTCACTTATTCAAATTCTAAATCCTGGACTTATGAGAAAGCCTCAAAGGCTAAAATCCGAGCTTCCATGATCTCCAGGACATCCAATCCTTCAGCTAACTTCTCAACAATTATAAAACCGGTGTAAATGTTAGTGGAATTTTTTTGCTCATGCAACAATTGGAATGAGTACTTTTTGCATTGAATTATTAGAGCTTGGGTATGGAAATTGCTCAATGTAATGCCGCATGCGTTATCTCCCGGGCGCGTCGGCGTTTGTATGCCCGATCAATTTTCTTCTCATCAACTGCCTCTGGCATGCAATAGTGGCGTCATGCCCCCGCATCAATTCCCGCGTGAAATGCAATGCCAGTGTCGATATCGATTCACCGCTTACCCCCTTTTTCCATCTCCTAGTGCATTCAGTGCATCATCGATCTCAATTTTCGTCATAAGACACTGGAATTCCTTTCGATTGTTCGGTTGATCCACAATCACCCCATTTTTTAAATGTCTCAATCATTTCTCAATTTCAACAACGAATCCGCACCGTTCCCTCAGGAAATATTTCCAACCGATTATCAAATTTCTTACAGGATTTTAACTATTCGATTACCCGGAGAATTATTTGATCAAGTGCGCAAGACACGTAAAAAATAGATGTGCCTTAAATTAATTGAGCATATCTTATCATGTCCCACATATATGGATTCCACAGGTATTACCACACACAATAATTAAATTGAAAACAGCAATTCCGTTGATTCAGGCGTTTTTAGAATTCCTTCAGCGAAATTAAAACTGCAAATATCACCCTCTCCGTTCTCTCATTATTGCGAAATAAATACGAGTGCGTGGCCTTTGTCGAGGGCTGACACAGCAAAATTGTTTGTGAAAAATAACCGATGCAAAATTTATCCATTAAATAAACAATTTATCCACTAATCAATAACAAATTATAATACCTCAAATAATTGCTATTATTATTATTATCATTATTATTATTCATACTGTTTCAAAAAATTTCTAAACGTAATAAAAATTCCAAAGTCTTGACTCGAGCCCAAGACTGAAATAATGAAGATTCAGTAATTAAATGGTAAATGGTTAATTATTGATGTATAAATGTTGAATGAATGATTAATTATTTATCGCTATTGGGAGTTGAATGAAATGACTTTTTTTTTGTGTAAAAATTGGGAGTTTGAGGAAAGGGAGGAGATGAAATCAGCAGCTGGAGGGCCTGATGGCGCTGTAATTGACCTTGGATCCGAATTAATTGTAATTCGAATTAGATTCGAGTGCACAGCAGCTTCGAGTAGACAATGGGGGAGATAATGGGTATTCAAACGATCCAGGCAATTTCATCTCGAGTGGAGATGAGATCTTCCGCACCCTACACGTTTGTAATCGAAATAGCCCCTCGGTGCCTTTACAATATCGTTGTTACTACCACCTTCCATTTTCATCTCCAACAAATTCATGCAATTATCGTACCACAGCGATAAATCTTCGTCAGACGGGGCATTCAAATTTTTAGGAGATCATTCCGAGTGGAGCGGACAATTGATGTTTTGAGGTCCGTCTTTTTTTTGGAAGATGAATGACATCCTTTCTCGCTCTGAAAATCGCGAGTCACTCTATCGGTTTATTTATTTTTTTTTCTTTAAGTAATCATTGGTTATCAAGACCATTGAAGGCTGAGATTATTCACCGAATAACATTGTGATTTATCGATAATCGAGAACTCATTAATCTGTTTTTCCCGACAGAAAATCACGAGATAATTGATTGATTATTCTCGATTATGCAATGGCCATCGATTTCATCATAACTCATAATTTACATTTATGATTGAAATTGTTCTCGTTAAAATAATTAGTATTTTATTTAATGGATTTTCATAATATGTCGAAATTTATCGATTTCAAGGAAAACTGATATTTATCAAATTCATATGAAATTTCTCGACAAAGAAATGAATTTGATTTTGAAAATTGCTTTAGGTCATCTTCATGGCGAGTGACTCATGCCTCACTGACTCGGAGTCATGGGTATGGAGGTGCGCGGATGGCGGCCGGACACAGCGACGCCAAAGACGAGAGCACAAAAAAAAGATATCTGGAGATGACAGTTTAGGAATTCCTCGCTAGCCAAGGGGCATTGATGTTTCTAAACTTGATTTCAATTCCAATAGCGTCCGACAGCGACCGAGTAAACTCGAGTGAATCATAATTGATATTTATTAATGCAAGAAACGCGAATACCATAAACAGTTCAACAATTTCATTTTTAAATAATTAGGGCACACCAAGAATCTGTGAGAACTCAATTCCAGTTCAATTACCCTCAGTCATTAAAAAATTCTTCATGGAATTGGAAAGAAAATTGGGAAACGAACAATTTCCAAAAAGAAAAATGTAAATTTTTAAAAAACCCCGGAATTGACAGAAAATCTTCTGGAGTTTTTCCAATTATGGAATTAATATGCGTTGAACACTTCGAGAGAAGTCGAAAAATTGTTTAAAAAAACCTTGAACAAAGGATCTTTAACAGTCTCTCTCCCTGACCCAGCTGTAGCACAAATTTCCTATCTTATCACAGCACCTTATCGCGAAACTGAACTGCTTTACCAGTGGAGTCTGCGGGCGTGACTCCAGCATTGAAGATAAAAAAATGAAAAAAAAAATAAAATAAAAAAAAAACAGGGAGAAATAAAACTGGAAGTCAAAAAACAATAATCCCTCAACGATAGTGCATCCTTGCAATCCTAGCATCCTTGCAAGTGCTCTACACAATCCCCAGAAGACAATGGGTTCTCAGACAATCCTAAAGTCCTCGAGATTATCTCCATTAAAAAATGGATTGAAAAAATGAATTATTGAAAGTCCAACCATCTAATGACATCAGCTGATACCGCTGTCACAATTGATTTCATTATTTCAATTAAACGTATGACATAGAGGGCAAAACATCGCAAACAATCCTAAAAAAATGTGTAATCATCGTCGAGTCACTGAGCGCAAGGAGATTATGTTTAATCGCTCGTGATATGGACTTTTGAATGACTCACAAAGAATGTCTATGATTGCCTTATCGTCTATTATAATACCGTAAGACTTTATTGCGAATTCCATGGCGAAATTCTTATAACAATTGACGAAACGGAGATAGAGCAGGAAAATTGCCCTTCCTCTTGTTGCAATTCTGATCATTTGAATTCTTTCCGAGAGACTAATTAATCAATTCAATCAACAGTTCTACATTCTTGAATAAATTCCTCTGGATTTCCAGAGGAATTCCGGAGAGAATTTTAATTTATTTTTCACTGAAATTGGATTTACCTCATTTTTTAGATATTTAAAAAATTATATTTCTTGTGCAGCGCTATTAATGCTTCAGATAATGTTAATAATTAGAATTAATAAATAAAATTGAGAATTTTTCAATGGGAAAGCCACGACAGCATCACGAGTTGTGAAACCACCATCAGAGTGCGAAAACCCACCCGCATTAGAGAGATTATCACCAAGAATTTGAATGAGAAAAGGAGCATTGCAAAATAGTCGAGTAATTTGCGGGTAAAGCGGGGCGTTTACCTCTGCCATTCGTAATTTACAGCACTAACGAAGCACACATGCATCCAAAGTACGAGTAAGTAAGAGGGAGAGTTGAACTGCCGGAGTGAGATGACGAGAAGTAAAAAAAAGCGACACGGTGGCCAGTTTATCGCAAGTCACTTTACTGAAGGGAGAATTTTGCACTGGTGAAAATTTTCGCTTCAATGCTTAAGAGAACTCTGAATATTTTTATCAATTTCCTCCAAAAATAAAAATAAAAAAAACTTGGATCTAATATCGGAAAAATTTAGAAAAATTATAAGAATTCAAGAAAAATTGGGAAATTGAACGTGGAATTGTAATAAATTTTGCCTAAATTCCACCTAGAGATTGACTTTTCGTTGTGTCTTTTCTATCAATCAATTAAATATTATTCGATCAGAGTTGCTGCAGTGTTTTATATCGAATTTCAAGAATTTTGTAATAAGAATCAACGCGATGCCCACAAGCGTGTGGAAAAAGATAATTTGAGCGAAAGATAAATGAATGAATGAATAAATAAATAGTTTCACGTGGGTCTCGGCGGTATTTCCAGGCATTTAAGCTGGCTCTCTGTGAATGACAGTTGGCTGTCAGTCCATTATTACACACGCACACACATACACACGACTACCGACGGGCACTCTAATAACGCAGATATCACTCAGTGAATTAAAAATAAAGAACAAAAGAGTCAATTCATTCGAGGGAATGCAAGTGAAATTCCAGAGTACTCCACCATTAGTGCGTGAATTCATAACTCTATTGAATTATAACGCATAAAATCTACTCAAGGTCGACGGAGATTACATTCCAAGGCATTCTAATTTAGCCCATATCTTCGGAGCCGGGAGAGATAGTGAAATATTTGCCCAGACATTTTTTGTACCCTTCCTTCCACCCGACAAAAAAAAAAGAGATGAAAATTTCGATATGTCGCTTGCGTCCCGAGATATTACGCGAAACCCAACACCGATGTTGGACTCAATGGCAACAGAGCAAAGAAAAATACTCAATCTTCATTAATTCATTACGTGAGATTGGTACAGTGATATTCTATGAATTTGGGCTCATTTTGAAGATCTATCTCTTTTGGACGCTGATAGTGGAAAAACAATAGGATTTTCCCACATTAAAACCCAAAACAATTCGTGCATACCGGCGAGTGATTAGCAACGGCGATACCGAGGAGATGATCGCTGGTTAAAAGAGTTAAAGTCACTGGGGGAGAGTAAGGTCGGGAATCTCCAGCATTGCGGCATTACTTTGCATAAAATCTCCCCCATCACCTCCCCCACATAACAATCCCCAATGATACCCAAAAAACGAATCATCAGTCCACCATTGGAGAGCAATAAATCGACTCATTCCCTATTTGAGTTTTCAAGAAATATTCTCAGGACATCTTCCAAGCATGTTTTAGCAACATGTCCCAACTTTCAACAAAAATTCAGCTGTATTCATCAGCTTCCGAGATGTTCCCCCAAAACTCAAAAGGACGAGTTTCAATTTTCGTAAGGACGTTTTTTTGTCCAGTAGAATCAGGACTACAAAAAAGGTCCTGACAAAAACGCAGCTGTCTCTCTCGATTCTCGTGCTAATCCCTCAAATAAAATTTCCATTGTTACTCACATAGATGAGCCCGGAGTAATACCGATCCTTGAGGTTATGAAGTACAGACGCCTCATTGAGACAAGTGAGCTCAGCCATATCCTCAACCTTATCAAACTTGGGTGGATTCATCTTCTGTATATCATCCTTAGCAACGAGCACACGTTTACCGGTCTCAGCAATTTCCACTTCGACCTCATCACCCCTCTCGCCCTTAATCCCAGCAGCGACAAAACCCTGTGTCTCATGTGGCACCCAAACTAATTTCTTCTGTGTCCATTCAGCCTGAGTCGCTGGATCATTAAAATTATTTCTATCCACAGATAAGTATCGTAGCTCCGGATCAGACCGGTCTACCCTCGAATCACCGTCCGCCATTTTTGTTTAGCGCTGGTAACCGCACAATGCGTCCTGATTCTTTTTTTTTTTTAATTCCCCCGTTGGGCGATTTTATTTCCACTTTCCCGAGGAATAAAACACAATAATAAAGGATCTTGCCGAGCAGAACGTGCCTCTCTCTCTTCAAACGATCGAAAATTTTTTTCGTTTCCCCCTTCGATTACCCAATGCTCTTTTTTTTTCCTATTATTTATATTGGATTATCGAATTAATCCAGCAACACGAGTGGTCGTCAACCAACGGAATTCGTCGGCTCTCGACATACAATAATGCGAAAACAACTCCCTGGGCCCTTTGATTATTATTATTCAGCCGCACATGTATATTTATTACTCCGTTAGACTCCACTTGCACGAACCGCTGATACACAACTACTTCACCGAAACTACTGCTCCCCAGTTTGTCCTGTTACTCTCACTCTCCTGTTACCCCCATTTGGGTTTTCACTTCGGATATTGAAACACTCGCGTTGTCTCGCTCGGGCTTTTTCAACCGTTTGGTTCGTTACAACACACGCACTGGGGCCACTCTCCTGACTTCTCTTTCGCCCCGCCTATCTGTCTACGGCGTTTTACACCGCTGACGTGCCGACGGAACGGTCTGTTCGCAATGGAACCCGCGGTTCACATTTGCGCGGGAGTATTTCAAAAAGGTTTGAAAAAAAAAATTATTATTGAGAGCCTGCGCAACGGATTTTGGGATTTGAGGGAGGAAAAGTAGGTGACAGATGATATTTTTTGTTTAGATGATATTGGAATGTTCGCAAAGGCTAAACAAGGAAAAATTATTTTGCAACATATTTACTTTCATGGAGGGAATAAATGCCAAATTAACAGTTAGTTGGTGGAAAAATTCCAAAAAATTACTTTCCTTTCCTGATAGTCATAGGTCTGGGTGCTGGGCTGGGGGTAAAAATTTTTTCTTTTCCTAAAACGGAACTTTACCGCTGAATAATCATTGATCATTGATCATTGATTGATATATTCACCGTGAAAATAATATTAGAACTCAAAATTGTCAAAACAGAATTTAAAAAATTTTGCTATTTTGTCATAACAATCATAATAATTTTCTTCAACAATTCCCAACTCCGCGAAACACGATGACCCACAATCTTCAAGGTACCAGAAGGCGATGAATCATACCCCTAATTTTCCCAACTCGGTGAAACGTGTTCACCAAAAGAAGTCCCAAACCTCATTACCTCCGCTAAAAATACCCGCAACACACGATCGATCAATTGATCATGAATCCAATCGAAAGAATCGCAGAGCGCAGAATCAATCGATTTCAAAACGGCGGGGCCATTTCAAATCAATCGACTGACCTGCGCAGTAGTTTGTAATTAAAATTCACTGAAGATTACGCACTCTAGCCTAGCAATTACGTTCTCATCTCGATATTTGAATACTATAAAGCAATCACTACCAAATTGAAGCCAGCAAATTTTTAAAAAATAAGTAAACAAACGTAAACGTATAATCAATTAAAATCTGCTGGTGATTCACGTTGACTTTATTTCGTCATGACGTAAATAAATGTATGTCAAGCAATACTAGCTACATCCGTACAAGGTAATTGAGACTCTTATAGGATTATTATAAATAATAACAATGATTTTCTAAATAAGAATAAATAATAGCGAGAGCGAGTCAATTATTGCGCCCACGACTTACTATTGATTATGATTTATTTCATCCTCCGCAGAGTGCAATACATTTCCTGGAGATTTTTTCCAAATATAGAATCATCTCCTCCATGTCCTCGGAATAAAACGTAATAATTGGGGTGGGGGGAGGTAAATTGACATGAAGATTTTCATTGATCCGATCGTGTGATCCACCCCATTTCGTCGATAAATACCTCGTGCTGACGGCAATCAGCCAATTAAGGTACAATTTACTATAATTCTTGATCCACACCAAAAAGGATTTCGCATTATGTGCAATGATTCATGATGGTGCGATGATGATTTATGTGGAAATGATTTCGTGTTCAGAGTTATGTAATTTTATTGATAGCGTAAAAGTGAAGGCTGATCTGTCCATTTAGCTGGCATTCATTTGTTATCAGGCGGATTGAGGAAGATGTCGTCCAGAGCTCCGGAGGGAAAAAGCGATGTGAAGGAGGTAAGTTCCGTCACGGGCAATTAGAATATTCTTCAATTTTTGGAATTTTTTTCTCCAGGTGATGACTGTCAATTTACGCAGTGACACGTTCACCAAACCATGTCAGGCCATGAGGCAGGCTATGTTCCAGGCAGAAGTCGGGGATGATGTATACCATGAGGATCCAACAGTTATTAGTAAATAATTTTTTATTTCTCCGAAGAAATCGGTTGCTTGTGAAGTTATTCGCTAACATAAAAAATTACCAGAGTACGTGGAAATTCTCCAACCTTCACTACTAGATTATTTCAACATTCAATCTATAATTTCCGGTAATCCATATTGATTAATTCAGGATTAGAGAAATACGTCGCAGAATTACTGGGAACGGAGGCCTCACTATTTATAACGAGTGGAACGATGGGAAATCTCGTCGCCAGTGAGTTTTTCCGAAATGAATAATAAGTCAACGACAAATTAATAATAATTCGACAAATTAATAATAATCATTCTATTGTACTCTAGATGGTTCTCTAGAAGTTGATGAATAAAATCTAAAGAATTTTCAGTTTTCGGTTTCTGACTTTTCATGAAATTAAAGCAGAATCTCTAGAGTTCGATTACAAATTCCCCAGAATTATCAGAGAAAACTTAATCGCTCTGTTGAATTTTTAATTCTTAAGTGATGGTGCACTGCAATACCCGAGGCTGTGAGATATACGTCGGCGAGGATTCGCACATCGTGCACCACGAGCAGGGATCAGCAGCCCAGATAGCGAACATCACAGTGTGCGCGCTTCCGAATAATCCCGATGGAACATTTGACCTGAAGAGACTGAAATTGAAGTTGAGGGACCCCTCAAACTATCACCACCCCATTTCTCGGCTTATCAGCGTAGAGAACACGATAAATGGAAAAATTCTCCCCCTGCAGTGGCTGAAAGAACTAGTGGCATTTAGCAAAGAACACAAATTGAAGCTGCACATGGACGGTGCGAGGATCTGGTACGCCTCGATAATCGGTGGAATACCAATCAGAGACATTGTCGAGGGCTTTGACTCAGTCACCTTCTGTCTGAGTAAGATAGGTGCACCAGTTGGATCAATGCTCTGCGGATCCAGGGAATTCATCACTCAAGCAAGGAGAATGAGAAAAGTTCTCGGTGGTGGGATGCGTCAGGTTGGAGTACTGGCAGCTTGTGGCTTCGTTGCCATCGAAAAACTTCCCAAGCTCACCGCAGATCACGTGAAAGCTGTCGCAATGATGAAAGCTGTCAACGAACTTGAGTCCGATATTTTCAAAGTTCATCCAATCGATGCACAGACCAACATGGCTTGGATAAGCGTTGAGGAGACAGATGAGATAACAGCACCGAAATTTGCTAAACGACTTGGAGAAATTGAGGACGATCACGAGGACGATCAGGTCAGAGTATTGGCATGGTCTGTACAACCCAGGACTGTTAGGCTCTCCTTCCACTGCGATGTGTCCGAGGAGGAGGCCAGTGCTGCCCAGAGGAAGATTCGATATATTATCAGGAAGCTGGATCCTAAGTTCCAGAAGAATTAGTGAAATTAATCCGAATTCATTGAATTAATTATCCATGCCATATTCCTTAGGACTCATGAGTGACTGAAAAAAAGTACGATGAGACTGCGATTATTGGAAAAATGTATTCCACTTTTTGATAAAAATAAAGGAAATAATACATAAATAGTTTGACAATTTGTAATACCTGCAGGGATGAAAAAATTCATTGAACAATTAAAGAATACAATTATTGATTAGTTACTATCCCATTTTCCCGAGAATTTAGTTGCTATTTCCGATATCCTCTGATATCTGGAGATAATTCCGGGATATTTTTATCAAGATGAGACTGGAGGGAATCTCCGGAGATTTCAAATTGCTCGTTATTATCAACATTAACAAAATACACACTATTATCAATAAATTAATAAAATGATCATTTGAAATTAGGTAGACAGAATGTGAAATTCTTTGACTTGAAACTGCACGAATAGTATTCTGATAGCAAAGTAATTGCTATCTCAGGAATTTTTTATTTCCATTATGTTTTTCATTTCAGATGATAACTGTTGATTTACGCACAGACGTTATCACAAAACCATGTCTCGCAATGACACAAGCAATGTTTGATGTTCAAGTCGGGGATGATATATACCAGGAAGACCCCACAGCTATCAGTAAATTTATTTTCTCATTAAGGAAAATTATGTTGAATTCCAATTCTGATGTAATAAAGAAAAACAAGAGCATCTTCATTTTCCTCAACTCCGATAAATTCGCCCTTCTTTCATTTTACTTTAATTCTAAATATTTTGATAATCACGAGCAGCAATGATTACTCAATGGAAAGATTTAAGTGAAGATCTAGGGTTTTTGGAAAAATGTTGTGGAATTTTTGAGAACATGGAGAAATAATGAACCTTGACAGGACAATTTGAATATTTAGTAACAAAAATACTGCAATCGATGGTTCAATAAATTTTTGAATAAATTGAAATAAATTTTTTTCTCCAGCTGTTTTACAATTAAATTTACCTTTACCCCGACCTCCAAAGTGTATTTCCTTTCCGTAGACAATCTTGGTAATGAATGACGCTGGTTCATACAAAGTTGTGCGGAAGTGCACAAGCAGGAAAGAACAGCGATAAATAGTTACAGAGAATTAATTTGAATTTGACAGAAAATCTAGTGTTCCAGCGGTAAATCCTCTGGACTGATCATCACGAATAGCCCAAGATAGGGATGAGACAAGCATCTAAAAAGAAATTTTTGAGATTAAGACGCCGCTGGGAACTCCGGTGTTCCAAAATATCTCATCGCGATATTGAATTCTCATTATCGGAGTGAAGTACGATTGTTCCCACCTGGGTTTCCCCTTATTTTTTACCTCTCATGATTCTGTCTGGTCCCAGTACAACATTTTCCGGGATTAACACGTGTTATGTCATGAGATATTGATGAGAATGTATTAGCAATCGTATCTAATAGGCTGCGTCCTATCAGCTTGGCATTGAAGGAAGAGGAAAATTCGCTGGAGATTCGAGAGTATATAAGTATTCTTTGTTTTGATGATGCAGTAGAACAATTGACTTGACACGAGCTTCATCGGCTCATCGACACGATTAATTTTGTTACTGGAAATATGTCTTACGGAAGTGCACAGACTGAGAAAAATTACGGGGGACATGTAATTATTTATTACTAATTTATATCGATTGTTGACGAAGAATGTGTTCCTATTTTTACGATTATTACTCTGCCTTCCAGGTGATCACTGTTGATTTTCGCAGTGATACTGTGACGAAACCATGTCGCGTCATGAGACAAGCTATGTTCGACGCGGAAGTTGGTGATGATGTCTATCATGAGGATCCAACGACTAAAAGTAAATTTTTCATTGAGTTACGATGGAGAAAAGTTGTCGATTCTTTCAGTTCCTCAATTTTTCGATGTTTGAAAATATTAATAATATTTTCATGTGATTTTTTTCCTCAGGACTGGAAGAATACGTCGCAGATTTAATGGGGAAGCAAGCTGCGCTGTTTGTATCGAGTGGAACCATGGGGAACTTGCTTTCCAGTGAGTAAAATTCCCATGAATAAAATCCTCGAGTTTTTTCAAGAATATCTCGCGAATCGGAAAGATCTAGGAAAATTTTCATCGAGGCCTTTTTTGTAGCTAAAATTAAACTCGACAAAAACGGGTCTACAAAAAATTTGGCTGTACCTGTCGGATTCAGAGAAATTCTCCAATAACTCCCGTAGTAAATTACCGCAATTATGGTCTTTATAATCTTCTGTTTATTATTAACAAATGCGATTGATTAATTTCAATAGCAATGGTACACTGCAATACTCGTGGCTGTGAGATGTTTCTGGGTCAAGACGCCCACATGGTTCACCACGAGCAGGGGTCAGCTGCCCAGATAGCAAACGTCACAATCTGCCCCATCCCCAACAATCCCGATGGCACCTTCGACTTGAAGCAGGTGAGACTGAGACTGAAGGACCCGGCCAACGTCCACAGTTCGATATCCCGGATGCTAGCTGTGGAGAACACTCACAATGGAAAAATACTCCCCTTGAAATGGATCAGAGAAGCAGTGGCATTTGGAAAAAGGCACGGATTGAAGCTGCATATGGACGGTGCGAGGATCTGGTACGCCTCGATAATCGGTGGAACACCAATCAGAGACATCGTCGACGGCTTTGACTCAGTCACCTTCTGTCTGAGTAAGTTAGGTGCACCAGTTGGATCAATGCTCTGTGGATCCAGGGAATTCATCACCCAGGCGAGGAGAATGAGAAAAGTTCTCGGTGGTGGAATGCGTCAGATTGGAGTATTGACAGCTTGTGCTCTCGTTGCCCTCGAAAATCTCCCTAAAATCGACAAAGAGCAGGTGAAAGTTGCTGCAATGATGAAAGCTGTCAACGAACTTGAGTCTGATATTTTCAAAATTCATCCCATCGATGCACAGACCAACATGGCTTGGATCAGCGTTGAGGAGACCGATGAGGTAACAGCACCGAAATTTGCTAAACGACTTGGAGAGATTGAGGACGATCATGAGGACGATCAGATCAGGGTGTTGGCATGGGCTGTGCGACCCAGGATGGTCAGGCTCGTATTTCATCTCGATATCACCGAGGAGGGAGCCAGAGCTGCCCAGAGGAAGATCAGATACGTCATAAAGCAGATGGATCCAAAGTTTAACGAGACTCTCAATTTCATCGTCAAAAATAAGGAGAACAAGGAAAACATTATAGCTTGTGAACTCGAGAAAAAACTGTACATTCAACGAATGTAATTATGCTGTTTACAACTGCCCAGCGATGGGTTCTCTCAATTATTGTAATCGTATTCCAACTGTATTATACGTAATGACTCATTCGACTTCAGAATGTTTATCGACTCGTTGAAAAACTCGTGATAGGAAAGTCGTCGGTACGACTTCGAAAATATATAATAGCCAATTTGTTTCCTTATAGTCACAATCTCAGAATTCATTTACCAATCCTACTCCAATAATTCTCAGGAATAAAAAAAAATAATTTATCCAATGAGACATCAACATATGCAATCCAATTGATTTATTCTCATCACTGAAAATGCATCTTTCTATTACAAAAATCAGACACAAGATAATTGAAATGATTATAAGTTGAAGGAATTCATTACGAGTGCCAGTTGCATGAACTTAGGGAATTCAATTCTGAAAAGCATCGTTGACAGGTTCATCCTCGTCCTCGTCCTCCTCACCCTCGCTCTCGAATGTATTATCAGGGATATCGTAGAGTCGAATCATGGGTTTATTGGGATCCTTCATGATGAGATACTTTCCATCCTTCTGCTTAAGACAAATATCAATGATGCAACGAAGGATTCCCCAGGCATTATCCATATTAAGATTAATCTGGGTAGCAAATTCATTGGGCTTGTACTGCTGGGTGCCCAGGATGACGTGTTTGCTGGAGTCCCTGACACTGGCCCTGGAGACATACCCAAATTTGAGCTGATCAGAGCCAGCGAGAATGGCCTGGACAGTCCACTTGGCCAATTTGCATGCATTATTCCTCAATTCATTGGCCAGAACTGCTCCTCGCTGGGTATCCAGCTTCTGCCTCCACTCCACACCATTAGCGAGCTTCGAGTCCCACTCGTTGAGAGCTTTAATCGTGAGAAATTGGGTCTCACCATTGGGCCCTTGCATCACAGCGTCATGCTCGCACCTGCATATCAGAGTGATCCCATTGTTGAGATCCCATTTTCTGTAGCGATATGCAACACTCGCCACATCGACCTCCTCCTCTTCACCGATAAAAGGATTTCCCTCCTCGAACTTGTACCTGTTCTCGCTGGCCTTGAGTACCTGCTGGGAAAAGTTGTGATTGATGAATGTTGCCTCGAGTGCAAGATTCCTGGGGGAATTCAGAGAATTCCCATCGTCTTGAGGTGGCTCAACGCTTGTTTCATTAACTGTCAAAAGATCGAACTCCGTGTTATCCCTTTTATCGAAGAATAACTTGTCACCGATTTTCTCGATGACGATGTCCCAGGAGTAATTGCTCCTGGTGCAGCACATGATGGTGGCGAGGATGGCATCAGTGGCGAAAACAGTGCCCTCGGTCTTGGAGAGTTTACGAATCACTGGATCGTCAGTGGTGGTGACAGTATGGAATATGCGATCGATTCTCTGTAGAGCTTTTTCATTTTTGACATTGACTCGATCGTAGGTCTTGTCGTAGTACTCGAGGGAGCCACAGCAGAGGACATCGTCGGCGTCCTTGATACCAGGAAGAGAGAGTTTGGCTAGACGTGGGAAGTCCATCTCCTCGATGGTGACCCAGTCAGGACGTACGGTGACAGAGGCGTCGCGAATTTTAATTGGAGGCTGATTCTTGTGATTTCGCAGTCCCTGTTGACGACCCCAGCGTTTCGTCTGACCCTTGCGCTCACGCTCCCGGAGCTTCAGCTTTCCCAGCTGTTGCATCTGGTTCATACCACCCCTCTGACCCCCACGACCCCTCATATTCCTCTGGTTCTTGCCAAAACGACCGCGTTGATACGGCGGCTTCTGGACGCGAGTAGTGTCCACCAGGTGGAACGTTGACTCATCCTCATCGTGATAATACGCGTATTGACTTCCGGAGCCAAACTGCGATGTGTATTTGTCTGAGGAAAAGACGAAGATAAAATTAACACACTGAATTCATTATTCCATCTGCCCTTTATCGAATTGGAAAGCAATCATCATCTTAATCAGCATTACACCGTGAAAAATCCCATTCGTTAGAGATTTCTACAGCAAATGACTAATTTTTCAATAAAATGAATTGAAAACTGGAGTCAACGATAATCCCCACGATTTTTCAATATTTCCTATCTTCAATAAATGAAAAAAAGGGTATTGTGTGGTCCAAACCCATCGACAACCTAAAAAATCTCCAAAATGCCCAAAGTCTAATGGCCACTTCGAAATAGATGATAGAATCCCCGATTTTAAGGTTAGAGAGGTCTGAATGATAAAAACGACTCACTTGTGAATTTCTTGTCCTGGAAAGCAGAGCCTGTCCAGTCAGATATCTGGAAAAAAAACAGGATTAGTGGTCGATCATTAAACTGTCAGAATGACTGGTAATAAACCCTTACCTTTCCAAGCCTGTCCCCTTTGGAGAACGGCTGGTAGGGTATATCCTTGAATTGATCTGGCAATTCACAAGGTCCCCAGCCATCGGTGTTATTCTGAATGGCTGGTGCTGCGAAGTGCACCTTCTCTTCCTCCTGAGAGGCCAAAACCACCTCCACCGTCTCCTCAGACATTTTGGCACTTGGATTATCTGTTTCTGCGTGGACCATCGGATGCTCGACAAAATTACACCAATATACCGCACCCGGGATATTGCCAGCAGAACGGAAGGTATGACAACGGAGAGGAGACGAAGTCCCAAGGGCCCCAGACCGGAAATGATATCAGAGATTATAGGTTAGACCAAAGAGGATTGATGTAAGTAGAGGCTCAGTTCTGGGGGTTTCACTGACCCCAGCGGCATTGTAGTACCTTACCCCATAAGAGGGAGGACGCCACACGCCAGCTCTGTTCACTTCTCCTGGAAATTCCCATTGTTGCGCGATTGGTGAATTTTTTTTGAAAATTTTCCAAGTGGAAATTTTTCAAAAAATGAAAAAATTAAAAATCACGCCCCGAGGGCTAACTCACCCTCATTACGAATCGCCGGTCGC